>NC_069659.1:255840000-256092500 GCF_027244095.1 Hemicordylus capensis | reverse complement strand
GATGCAACCTTTCAGAGAGGAACAAGTAAAAGCAGCTATGCCTCAACTGTCCCGGTTCCCTGTGAAGAAAGAGAAAAGTGAAACCATATGCTTAGCAAAGAGGCGAAGGCAAGCCAGAGACGCTCAGTGGAAAAAAACCCAGCATGGGGGCACCGCCATCCTGTAGTAACCAGCCAAAGGGGATGAATGCCCAGTAATGTCCCCCTATTGCCAGACAGACAGCCGAGACAGCAGCGTGCCTAGATGACAGATGCTACCCGAGCCATCCCACAGGCTGCATTTAGTGCCCTTAGTGCCACGAGATACTGAGATGGCTGCAGGGGCACCAAAATTAGATTGGCAGGATGTGAAAAGAGTCAACTTTTTTGTCTAATGCCATCAATTTGTGATGGAGGAGACAGGTATTAGCTTAGGGACCTCTGTGGTCCCCGCTAGCCATTAGTTTCCTCGCAGCTGCACCAAGTTCCGGATTATGAATCTGCCACGGTTGGTCATTCATCAGTTTCACAGTCCACTCCAGCGCACATTCCAACAACAACAGAAACAGAAACATCTTGCCACACCGACTTCAGCACCGCACAGCTAAAAAACCTCAGTTATCAGCAGAAATAAATTTCATCATGCGAGCACGGCAAGGCGATGAAACCTAATATAAATTATACAGGTTTCAAGCATGCTGATCTTTCATGTTGGATGCTTGGCTCCATGGTGATGTGGAACTTCCTTTCTCCCAGCTGTCAAACAGGAAATCTTTAAAAGTTGGCTGGAGAGTTATGGAATTACCTGTGGAAACATATTGCAGAAGGTCAAGCAGGGGGGTCAATTTGTCAGACGGCAGTGTCAGAGCCCTCACATCCACAAACTATAATTTGTTTTCTTAACACTTTCCCCCCTCTCTTTCAGGATATGTTGCTGCAGAGGCCTAAAACCTATAAATTCCTAACTTTACACATGCTCATTGTTTAGTTTCCTTTTTTCCCCTCCTTTTGTTGACTGGGTTTATGTGTACAACACTTGACTAAAGAGATAAACTTCAGGAACCAAATAGGACATGGCACATGCTGTTATTCTCAGCAGATTAACCAGCAGCACACTTGGAAAATAATCGTAGTTTTTAATGCTCAGATCTGTAATAAAATAAAGGGGAGGGCGGTGTAGGCAGCAACTCTGAAACTACATATCTTAATACTTCAACTGATGTCTATGGGATTGCTTGTGAGTAAATTATTTCAAGCTTGCAGATGCAGAGGTGATAGCAATGTTTACAGTCCTATTTTTATCAGTAACATTAAAAACAGAATGAACCCATAACGATATGGTATTGGTCAGTGGATTGTACCTCTATATAAAGATAATAGTATAAATCACAAACATAATTTAATCTCAGAGTTATTTGGATTTAATTAGGCCAAAATAACTACTACAAGAAACATGCACAATTTTCAGAAGGCAAATACACAAGTACTGCCCATATTTGCCGTAATCCCAGGAAGTATAAATGAAACAGAAGACTGAGTGTCACTGTGCTGTTACATGGACGTGAGGTCTTTCCTATACACATCAGCCTGATTCAGATTATTTTAATATATGAATCAGGATTTGCTAAGCAGGGTCTGCCTTGGTTTATATTTGGATGGGAAACCGAATGTGAGCACATCAACCTGTTGTACTCTTCTTGCTCCAAATGAAGGAGTTGTGTGTGTGTGTGTGTGTGTGTGAAGTGCTGATGCTGTGCCTGCCTGCCTCTAAACAATGCAACAAACTTTTGTAATGCATTTTACCCAGCACTTTCAGGGTAGGGATTTCTGTTGTGGCACATATAGGGAATGTATCATCTTAGCTTCAAATGAGGAATCATTAGAAATCAACCTCATGGGGAAATCACAGATTTTGCTCTTGACAGAAAGAAGGTCATTGGAGACTCTGGGGGGGAAAACCCGGGAATCTACGTGCACACTGAGCCACCGAACTGAGGAACAGTCACATTAGTGCAGTCAGCCTTTGCAGTGCTGAACACCTGATGAGAGGGTGGGAGGGTGGGATCTGCACGGCCATCACAATCTTAAAACAAGCATTTGGCACTGTCAAAAGGAACAGTGCCAGCCACCTAATGCTAATCTCATGCTCAGAGGTGTAGCTATCATTGTGTGTGTGTCCTGGGTCCCCGAGAAAGCTGGCACTTTGCTATCTCTCTCATGCCTCCATGAATAAGAAGGTGGAAGCTTCATGTTTCCCAGGCCAACTCGTGATCCAGCAACAGGAACAATATAAGCAGCCTTGGGCGCTAGATATGGGGATCATGCCAGTAGGGATTTGTGAGCCGGCTTGAAATTGAGCTGGTTCGCACTCAAGCTGTCTTGACTCAAAAGCTCACCCTTGAGCCAAGCCCCTACCTCCCGAGGCTGCTTGACCATTTTGGGCCTTCATGCGTGCGTGCAGAGAGGCCCAAAATGGCCCATAGGTGGCCAGGGCTGTCATTTGGGAGGTAGGTGAGAAGGTGAAAGAAGTCACTGCTACCATGTCTGCCACCATCCCACTGTGCAGTGGTGATTTTTCAAGGTAAAGAAGAAAGAACTTTCCCCTCATACACACACCCCACTGCAGCCCTTTACTTCTATGGGGAAATCCTTGCCAGATTCCCCTTTACAAGTATAGCTGTCGAGCCACTCAAGTTGGCTCAATGGTGGAACTGGACCAGGTCGGGCTCAATCGAGCCCAAGCCACCTGGGGTGGCTCGAATCCGGTCCAGATTTCAGCCGAACCGGGCCAGCTGGTTCCATGCACATAGCTACTTGCCAGATCACTACTGGGATGCTGCATATACTTTTTAAACTGCTGGGGAGTCAGGAGATGAGGCAACTGTGCCAAATGCCACTGCCATTTCCCCACAAGAAAATGTATTTCACTGCATTTCCTTGAACTGTGAATCCATGTAAAAAGCTTGCGTTTTAAATAAAATCTTCCTTGTGTCAGCTCCCACTTGCCGTTTCTTGAGTTGTTGTGTCCATTTGTGATGAAACAATGTCAATCTTATTCTAAATAGGTGTATTCAATATGCAAGTGGGTAACCCATTACTGGTTCTAATATGTTTGGCTTTGGTCTGTTGTGGCCTCTAACAGCCCATTCTGCACCTCCCTCTACTAGAGGGTAATATATCATATGAGCAGCTCAGACACTTGGCCATAGGACCATGAAGCATAGCTGATTTCTGGAGCTAACTACTAAGTAGTTTCTATAGTGATAATGATGTACTATGTGCACCTATTGGGAATATATAAAATTAGAGGAGAATTTCTGTTGGCTTTGGTCCTCTTTCCAGAATAATTACAGTAGCTGCCATTCATTCCTATTCAGTTACCCTGATTATTCTAGAATAACCCAGTTATTAAGGTTTAGTCATATTTTAGAATATACTGCAAAGTGACAAGTTGTCATGTTGGCATTATCAATACTGTAAAATTTCCACATTGGGGACTCGAGACTCTCAAGACTTGCAAATACAGAGATTGGCGGGAACAAGAACACGATGCTTCCCTGCTCCTGGGTAGTATGCCTCCTTTATATTTGTTATCCCTTTCAATTCTCGCATGAATAGAAAATGTTACTGTGGAGCAATCAATCATATAAAGAATCCATTTATTAAAAGTCTTAGTGTATCCATTGCAAAAGACTTCTAGACACTCTGATCCTGCATGTACAGGTATGTTTAGGTATAAGTATATTCCATCACATGGGGTTGCTGGGGTGCAGAGGATTCAGTTTCACTGGTAGTAGTTGGCTTGCCCACCTTTGTGATCCTTTCCAATTCTGTAATTCTATAGGTGTCCAGCAAATCCCGATCAGCTAAAACACTTGTCGGTTTTTGTTCCCTGGAGTTATATTGCAACATCAGGAACTGCCAAAACCAATTAGATTCATTGCCCTGTCTGGTAGTGATTACAATCAGATACTTCAAAGAAATATGTTGGAAACCAACAGTAGTCAAATGGGCCATAATTTGACCGCCAAATGGCTTCAGATTAGTTCCTAATTCAGATGTATTATTTCTAAATAAACAAAAAAAGGGAGAAAAGTTTTATGTTGCTTCCCAAGAATTTGGGTGCATTTATTTCATATTTTTGCATCCTGAGGTCCAATATGACTTGATATTTGTGAGAAACTTGTCAAAGGACTGTCAGTTGTAATGGTATGGTATGGTATGCCAATTGTAATGGTGAAAGGATGCTGAAAAATTGCAAATTATGGCTTATCTGTTTTGGATCTGTCAAATGTTTAATTTCATTGGATGATGTTATTTTGACCAAATGAAGAGGAAACGCAGCATTGTCCAGTTTGCCATCCTTGAAACATTTGTGATAACAAAGATGTGACAAATGCCTTAACTTTGCAAATTAATAAGCAGAATCCAGACTAACTTAATCATGACTCAATCCCATTGAAATACATCTCATTTGTTTCAATGGTGATTAGTCACAATTAATTTAGTCTAGACTCTGCCTTAATATATCTCTCCAGAAAGGGAACACAACCAATAGGATTCTATGCCTGAAAAATCTAATAGGAGAAATCATGCAGGATAACTCTAAACAAAATGAATGGCCAAATGAGCACATCCTTCTACTGTGACTAAAGGAATTGTTAAGTAAAAAGAACTAGAAAACACTTAAGCCCTAGATAAGTGTGTAAAAGGCTGTGGACTGGTGAGGTACATATGCCCAAGCTGTCCAGCAGCATACTTAACTGATGGAGCTGACAGATTGTGCAATTTTGCTGTGGTAATTACTCAATGGTTCAGCAAATGGTAAGTAAATACTTTGGAAATCATAATGTCTAATTGCAGGCGCACATATGGTTTATCCCTACCCATTCCACAGTAGGTAAAGTAATGAACACACCCAAACCTTTCTTTTTATTCCCTCAGCTCAGCCACCATCACTTCTATGGAACAGCTGCCTTGGGAAGAAAGACTGTGCATTGTAGAATCTCTTTTTAAAAATTAGTGTAAATTAGTGTAAATCTGTCTTAAAAATTAGTGTGGAGATAGAATATCCTGAGCCGTTTGTAACAGGCAATAATACACCCTTTCATGTTAAACTTGATTTCTTTGTTGCTACATTCCAGATTTGCAAAAGATTTGCAGCCTGATCCTAACCATATTTACTGAGTCAGAAGTAAGTCCTATTAATGGGATTTACTCTCTTGTTAGCATGCCTGGCAGTGACATTGGGAGGTGTTTCTTAGGGTTCCGTGGCTATGGATGAACTAAGTAACCCTTGCCATCCCTCTTGCCTGCAGCAGGCCCAAAGCCAGCATGGCAACTGGATTGCTAGCTAGAAAGTAATAAATACTGTTGGAGCTTGCAGCATCAGCTCTCAGCTGCAATGTGTCATAGTGACCACTGGGGGATCCTGGGTTTAGGGTCATGGATAAAAGTGCTGGACTCCTCCTCTCTTTGTTCTTCCAGTGTTAGTCTCCATTTTGTCTCTCGAGAGATGGCTGTTTGTTTTGGTCTCTTTCTTCAGCCATGAACTACAGCTGAAATAAGCTGCAGGCTTTCCCCCATTTGTTTGTAACCTTTTCTTTAAATAAATCCTTCAATACTAAAGAACTGTCTCAAGACCATTTGCTTTGCTCCTTTCTCACCATACTGGTTTTGCTTTGCTATTTGGGAATAACCTGTCATTCTTACCATACAAATACCTGATCTTAACTTTAGACCTGAAAGGACTAAACGGCATGGGGTGGGAGTTGGTGGGTACTCATATTTGCATGCAAGTTGCAGGGCAGCAAGGCAGGAGAGGGGTACACCTTTATCTCCTGTGTGTGGTCTTTCCAGAGGTTCTGGTTGGCAACTATGGAACACAGGAGGATGCTGGTCCAGATCCCTATTTGATCTGATTAGTAAAGTATATAAAGACATTTCCTCCTGTTTTATTGTACTGTACTGCAGTCAGTGTTTTATTGCTTATTAGGGTTAGCATTGGGGCAAGGGCAGAGAATGGGAGATAAATGGGAGATTATTACATAGAGAGCATTTGAAGATCTATGCTCAGGCATTATGTGCGGCAAAGAAGCGATTCTCTTCCTCTCGTATCGCATCTGCAAGTTCACATCTGGCGGAGTTGTTCAGGGTTGTGAAGGGGCTAATGTGCGCTCCTTCCCCCTTGAATCAGTACTTGGAACCAACAAGTATTCGCTGTGATCTTTTTAATGAGTTTTTTGTGGATAAAATCTCTCGTATCCGGGCTGACTTAGATTAAAACTCTACAATTGTTACAGAGTCTGATGCCGAGGTGTCCAGCAGCTCCTCTTATGTGATGACACTGCATCAGTTTCAGTTTGTGACCCCTGAGGATGTGGACAGATTGCTTGGAAGGGTGTGGCATGCCACCTGCCCTCTTCATCCTTGCCCAACATGGCTTATAATATCTGGCAGGGAGGCTGTTGTAGAGGGCCTGGTAGAGATCATAAATAAGTCTGATTCTGTTGGTCCTTTTGGATCTTTCAGTAACTTTTGATACTATTGACCATTGTATCCTTCTTGAACATCTGAGGGGACTGGGGGTGGGAGGCACTGCTTTGCAGTGGTTCCGCTCATACCTCATGGGCAGATTCCAGATGGTGTCTCTTGGAGATTGTTGTTCTTCAAAATCTGAACTTTCGTATGGTGTCCCTCAAGGCTCAATATTGTCTCCAATGCTTTTTAACATCTACATGAAACCGCTGGGAGAGATCATCAGGAGATTTGGTGCAGGGTGTTATCAGTATGCTGCTGACACCCAAATCTATTTCTCCATGTCAACATCATCTGTCGAAGGCATAACCTCCCTAAATGCCTGCCTGGAAACAGTAATGGGCTGGATGAGGGATAACAAACTGAGGCTGAATCTAGATAAGACAGAAGTACTTATTGTGCAGGGTCAGAACTTGTGAGATGATTTTTTGATCTGCCAGTTCTGGATGGGGTCATGCTTCCCTAGAAGGAACAGGTACACAGTCTGTGGGTGCTTCTGGATCTGAACCTCTCCCTGGTGTCCCAGGTTGAGGCCATAGCCAGAAGGGTTTTTTTAATCACCTTTGGCTGATATGCCAGCTGCGTCCATTTCTTGAGATGAACAACCTCAAAACGGTGGTACATAGGTTGGTAACCTCTAGGCTGGATTACTGCAATGTGCTCTATGTGGGGCTGCCTTTGTATGTAGTCCGGAAACTGCAATTGGTCCAGAATGCGGCGGCCAGTTTGGTCTCTGGGATATCTAGGAGAGACCATATTGCTCCTGTGTTGAAAGAACTACACTGGCTGCCGATACATTTCTGGGCAAAACAGAAGGTGCTGGTTATTACCCATAAAGCCCTAAACAGCTTAGGCCCTAGGTATTTAAAAGAACATCTTCTTCTCCATGAGCCCCATCACCTGTTAAGATCATCTGGAGAGGTTCGTCTGTGGTTGCCACCAACTCATCTGGCAGATACTTGGGAATGGGTCTTCTCTGTTGCTGCCCCCGGACTTTGGAATGTGCTCCCATCTCTGGCAACTTTTTAAAAGGCATTGAAGACACATTTATTCACCCAGGCTTTTAATTAGATGTATAGTTTTAAAATTTTAATACTGGTTTTTAAATGTTTTCAGTGTTTTAAATGATTTTAATTGATAATCGATTTGATGTTTTAAATGATTTTAATTGTAAACTGCCCAGAGATGCAGGTTTTGGGTGGTACATAAATATTTTAAATAAATAAAACAAACAAATAAAATAAATATATGCAAATGTTGTACCTGTCCCCTTAAAACTCACCTTGTAATTGTACAGTATGTAGTAACTATCCAAGAGTTTTTAAAAATTAAAATGGCAAAATACCTATTTGCCCCAAACCAAGCACTGCAAACTATGTTCCTGAAGGGTAACACGTCTTTCACAGTTTATTTGAAGAGTTTAATTTCTGGGCAATGAATCCATATAAAGTACAGCCAGGAAGGTAAAATTCTAAACTTTTTGCAATAAACCGAAGCTGCTAGAAGTCTTGTATTACTTTCATTTAATGTGTAATTTTATGCTGGTCTCTGACCGTAATAAAGGCTTATGTATGTATGTATGTATGTATGTATGTATGTAAGTAAGCTGCTAAAAGGGTGCATTTGAAAAACTGACTTAGTCGTAGCAGAGTTACAGTGTAGTTGTAACTATGGAGCTTTCTGTAGAACTACTTATGTTTAAGATTTATTTCCCAGATTCTGCTGTTTAAAAGAGACACAAGGTGGCTTGCAATAGAATGGCTCAGCTTGTGGCCTTAAAAATTTCAGTTATTCTTGATTGAGGCTGCAATCCTGTACCTTGAAGTAAAGCCCACTGAACACATTGGAATGTACTTCCAAGAAGACTTGTATAACAACTGTACATACAAAATTATACAATTGTTATACATGTCTTCTTAGAAGTAAGCTCCACTCACCTAAACTGTTAATATTGTTTGTTATTTACCATTTGATAATTTCAAAATGCTTAATAAACATACTTTGAAAAAATACCTAATTATTACTGGGGAGGAGCCATAGTTGCATTTAATTTTCAAAATGGGGGGGGGACTGTGGGCCAAAGGCAGGCCCTGTGGACCAAGGCCACTGATCTCTTTTTAGGTACCTAGCAATGCCTGGGGTTATAGCCACAGAAGTGCAAATTTAGGAAGTTCTGACTGTTTTATTGAATGATTTTTAGCCAACTTTCCTTAAAGAAAGTAAGCTTATGAGATCACCCAGCATTCTGTTTGTATGCCCATGTGTCTGTTGTCTGTGTGTGTGTCCCCACAATAAACTTTGCAATGCATGGATCAATATGAACCAAATTTGGTAGGGACACATGGTCAATGGTGTAGTTTGTAATGATGTCATCCACCCTGGTTCAAAATGGCAAACGCATAAACATTTGAGGCACAAGTGGGCTGACTTGTGGACCATCTAACTGATTTGAACCAAATTTGGTACAGCTGTTGTGAATGACACATAGGGGCACCTCGGTGGTGTAATTTGGAATGATGCCATCCATCCTGATTCAAGGTGGCAAACGTGAGTATTTGAGGAGCAAGAGGGCTAATTTGTGAGCCACCTAACCAATCTGAACCAAATTTGCTACAACTGTAGTAGCACATAGGGACACTTCAATGGCATAGTTTGTGATTATGTCATCCACCCCAATTCAAGATGGAGGATGTGTGAACATTTGAGGCACAAGTGGGCTAATTTGTGAACCGCCTAACCAATTTGAACCAAATGTGCTACAGCTATATGGGCAGATAGGGACGCTTCAACAGCATAATTTGTAATGATATAATCCACCCTGAATCAAGATGGCAGATGTATGAATGTTTGAGGCACAAGTGGACTAACTTGTGGACCGCCTAACCAATCGGAAGCAAATTTGGTACAGGTGTAGGGACACATTGGGATAGCTCAACGGCATAGTTTGTAATGATGTCATCCACCATGATTCAAGATGTCGGACACATAAATGTTTGAGGCGCAAGTGGTCGAACTTGCAAGGATGCTAAGTATCAATTAAGATTATAGTGAAAAGGAAGTAGGCAGATTAGTCCTTACCAGAACAACTTGTATGTCATTGCAATCACCATATTATTAATAATAGCTCCAGTTTATAAAGTCTGTAAGTAGTTTGTTTCCTGGATATAAGGATTAGTACTGTATTTCAGTAAGTCAAATCAAACATGGAATTTAAAGAGACTGTTTCTTTGCTTTCCTGTCCCAATACTTCTTAGTGCTGTCTAAAACAGTAAGTTGCACACAGGACCTGTTCAACACAATAGTTTGTGATGTTTATGCTAATGCAGCAAATACAGTACAGCTTACTTAACCTCTTCTTTGCTGTCACATTATGTCATGTTGTTGTGGTTCCCCTCTTTGGAAGTGGGTATCCCTCTTTCAGATACTTTTACAGCAGCTATGTAGATATATTATTAATAAATGCTGTGTGGCTTTAGTGCAGATTAAGTAGCATTAGCCATGCACTCTAGATTGTAAAACAGCTACATCATCTTAAGCTAATGCAGGGTTAAGCACCATATAGTCTGCAGGCCGCCAGCATTTGCGAAGGTACTTCTGTACAGTTCATTGATTCTTCTAAGAATTCTGCAAATTCCAATTTCATTTTAAATTAAAAAGAAAAAAAGAGAACATTTCTAGACCTTACAGCTGTAGAGAGATATTTTTGATGGCAAAAACTGCTACAGTGTGAAAAACAGCATGGAAGTTTTTAAAAGCCAAAATCTATTGTTTTTCATTGTTCATGATTTTTCAGTGAATCAATACATTATGCCATGCTGAGAGGCTCACTGGCAATGACCCCAGGAGTGATGCCCTAAAGTGAAAGAGACACCCCAAGTTACACATACCCCAAGCTACAAGTTCTCAAAAGCTGATTATGTTCTCTGCAGGCAAAGACCCTCTGTCAGTCTCTGACATTTACATAAACTAGGCCTCGTATACATGACTGAATCCCAAAACAAAAAAACAGGAGCAAATGCCCTCATTCCAGCACAGGGCCATGGTGGTGGGTGAATGTGTGTGGGGGGTGTCTATCTTTCCCCTTGCACTATTTTCTTGCTAAAAATCATCCTCCCTCAAATGCCACTGTTTGCTTTCAAAGCTGTAATTTGCATCAAACAGCAGTCACAAGGAGTGAATCTTTAGTAGGAAAGAATGCAAGAGTCAATGGTTAAAAATGACCCCATCTGCTTTAAGTACAGGTGGTTTTGTTTTTGTTTTTTACACAGGTTTCACTCTGCACAGTTGAAGGCAGATCAAATTTTGACCATGGCAATCAGATGAAGGTTGACTGTGCATTGGACACCCAAAATTTACTCTTATCCAAGACCTGGAATATGTTCTCTTAGTTCAGCACACTGAGGGGGGAAACAGAGCATACAGGGACATGAATATTCTTTCTGGCAAGACATATAGTGAATCCAACAAAAATTATTACATTATATGACTTTGCTTTCTACATTTCACTCTCTCTCTCGCTAATATTATTCATTTTACTATAAAATGTCATGAAGATCAAACCAAAAATTCCAGGAAGGTTAACAAGCATTTTCTGTTTATTGAATGGATCCCAAACTGGCAGGTATGCAACTAAAACAAATTAGTGCAAACAGCAGAATACATACATACATTTTTTTCTCTTCTCTCTCTTTCTTAGGCATACCTGTCGAGCAAATTGCCAGCAGGGGAAGAGGAAAGCAACAGGGCCGGAGGCGAGGTGGGAAACAAAATGGTGGGGGTGGGCAGGAGAAACTAGGAGCGGTTGAGCGATGGGCGGGAGAGTTGGGTGTGGGGCAGCAGCGGAGGGCGGTGGAAGAAAACTGCGGTGGCAGGTGGGCAAGAAAACGGCAGTTGCAAGTGGAGGAAGAAAGTGGTGGTGGCGGCAAGTGGGCTGGGAAAGAAATTGGCATCGGCAGCGGCAACTCAGTGGTGGTAAGTGTGGGAAACTAGAGGTGCAGGTGCTCTGCGCCTGGCCCAGCTAGTACATGTATATTATGTATGTGTGTAGTGTATAGGGTCAAAGGATGTGCAGTTGGGGGGGGCACAAAAGGTCAAGTATGTGTAGTCAGTGTATAGTTGTCATGTGTAGTTCAGTCCTTAGCCACGTCTAACTTGTTACACTGGTTTCAATGGCATTTCACAGCCCAAGCCTATCCATATTTATTTTGAAACAAGCTCCATTGTTTCAATGAAGCACACTCACATAGTACAGCATTGCAGCCTTAGTCTGGACTAACTTTAGCTGGGTCAGGGCAACTGTATTTGGACATGTTTATCCAAAGAAGAAAGTAGTTTGTTTGTTTTTTAAATGGCTTTGCAGGGAGGAAGCCTTTTATCAATTTCTTCAGTAGGAAAAAATAATCTTCCGTGCTATAAGCGAATCATCCTGAGCAGTGATGGTGCGAAAAGGGTCTGAATACTAATTTTTAACATTTCAGCACAGAAATGACAGGTTGTGCATCAACCACCATTTACACCAGAGGGCAGTGTGAATGGGAAGAGGAAATTTGCAAGTGTTGATGGCATTGGTGAAAAAGTGGCATGACTGAATGACAGTGAGCTAGGCAGAAACAGGTCACCCATTCAGCTTTTTAGCAGTAGATAATGCAAGGCCATTAGGCGACAACAAACTCTTGCAACTGAAGGACATGGAAAACTGACAGTCAGCTTAGAGAGAAGTAAATTCTTTTACATAATAAGAAGAAAGAAGTTCAGGCCAAGAAAAAGGAGTCTGGAGCAGGGAAGAAACCTGATTACCAAGCACTTATGTTCAGAGCACTGTACAAATATTAACAAACTAATCCTCCAGGCCCAATGAAGGTGGATATATAAGCATTATTATCCCTCTCTTTACACAGGATCTGAGGCATCAAAAGTTAAATGGTATTTCCAAAGCAGTTGAAGAACTCAGTGGGGGAAACAAGCTTAAGCATCTGATGGCCACTGTGTTTAAACGAATAACCAAATTGGGTGGTGTGAGTAAAAGCAAGCAAGAAATAAAGACTTTGGAGCGAAAAGCCCTCAAATGTTCTATAGTTGATGATAATATTTGTAACAATAATAACATTCTTAGCATATTTAATGCAAATGTGAGTGTTCAAAGTATTTTATTTCAATTTATTCATAGATGATTTGATGTCAGGAGTGAGCAGTGAACTGTGCAGAATGACAAATCATTCGGGATGGTGAAACTCTAAGTCAATTGTGAGAAGCTCCAGGAGACCTTGCTAAATTGTGTGAATGGCTAACAAAATGGCAAATGTGATTCAAAGTATACTGTAGGACACAATGGGGCAAAAAGAGATTCTAACCATATACTGTATATGGCAATGACATCTGAGCAGGTGGTGACTAAATGGGAAAGAGATATTGGGTTTGTGGTGCATAGCTCAATGAAAATGTCAGCTCTCAATGTGTTGTGGCAGTAAAGAAGTCAAAGTCAGTTCTATTCTAGAGATTACTAGGAAAGGGACTGAAACTAAAATACAGTATCATTATGCTTTTATGTAAATCAATACTGAGACTACATCATTTGGAATACTGGGCAACTTGTTGTGTAGCACTATGAGGACAGAAGAGAACAGTTGTGTGGGAGAACAGCTACACTGAAGAGTTCTTCTATAGGCCAGTGCAGGCAGAAGGAGGGGCCATGGATTTTCACTTCTTTTCTTTCTCTCTAAAAATTCTTTTTACTTCCAGGAATGTGTTCCTGAATGCTGACTTATAAATGCAAGTGAAAGGGGCTTTTGGCGGGTAGGAAGAGATGCAAAAATGACCTTCTCCTTTCCCTCTCCCTCTCCCTGCACTGGGCTGCAGATGAAGCCTTCAATGCAGCTATTCTCCAGCTGCTTTGTAAGTGCACTATTCTTCTTTTGCCCTCATTGGAACATTTGTACCACTGTGTACACTTCTGGTCACACCATCTCAAAAAGGATATCTTAGAACTGGGAAAGTTACAGAAAAGGGTATTAGTATGATCAGGTGGTTGGAGCACCTTCCCTTTGAGTAAACATGAAAGTGTTTGGGACTTTTCAGTTCAGATAAAGATGAACTGAACTAAAGGGAGGGGGACATGATAGAGGTTTATAGGATTGTGAATGGTGTGCAAAAATGGGAGAGAGATTTGGGGTGGGGTTTTTTGTTGTTGTTTTTTGCTCTTGTATTACACTAGAACTCAGTGTCATCCAGTGAAAATGGAGGGGTAAGGACTCAGGACAACAACAAAAAGAAAGTTATCATTCAATATACATATTGTGTAGGGGCGCCTTGTTTGCTCTCTACATCCTTATTCAGACATTATAAAATATAAGAACTCCACACAGTTTCAGCACCCAAGTGTGGCATCCAAGTCAAAATGGCTATAAATGGTTTTACCTACAAAGTTCCTTGCATGGCAGGAACATAGGAAGCTGCCTTATACTGAGTCAGACCATTGGTCCATCTAGCTCTATTGTCTACATACACAGACTGGTAGTGGCTTTCCCAAGGCTGCAGACAGAAGTCTCTCAGTCCTATCTTGGAGATGCCAGGAATGGAACTTGGAACCTTCTGCAGATGCTCTTTACAGAGTGGCCCCATCCCCTCAGTGCTCTGTGAGCATCTTACAGTACTCACATGTAGTTTCCAATTCAAATGCAACCAGGGTGAACCATGTTTAGCAAAGGGGTCAATCCATGCTTCCACAACACCATCTCTCCCCGCAAGTCACACAGTAGGTAGTCTCTTACCGAAGCTTATTCCTCTAATCAGTCTGTTGGATGGCTTTGTGTAGACATGATGGTAGTGGGAAAGTAGAATTTCTTTGCTGCTATCACAGTCATAGGGAAGGTAATAAAATGAGCTCTAGATTATGTTCGGTTGAGCTCATCATAAATCCTGCACTGCCATCTGCATGTGTCGATGCCATTTGTGTACCAATACTACGCAAGGGATGCTGGGAGCAGCATCCTGTCGCCACAGTGGGCCCCTTAAAGGAGACAGCAGCATGGGCTGCTCCTTTCGCAGTGGACCTTTATCGAGTACAGTGCCACGATGGGACAGCAGAGGTTCACAGGAGGGGCAGGTAGAACCTGCCTGCCTCCTCATAAGGGAACCCCTCACCCCATGCCAAAACATTTCAACTGCAGGGAGCTGAATCATTTCGGCGCCTCTTCAAAGAGGCACCAAAATGATCGGGCACATTCCTAGTTGCTTTGTCAAACTGTTCTTGCCATCAAGAAGCTTGTCCCAAAGCTTTGCAAAATTCTACCGTCCTGGACCTTAACTCAATTGGTTCTAATTCCACCCTTTGTGGATGTTGTCTCAGTTGAGACAACTTCAAGACAGATAGTTTGAGGGATTTTGCCACTACTTCTGAGACTACTGCAGTCAGCTCAGAGAGAGAGAGAGAGAGAGAGACTTGATTAGCTAGGTGTATGATACATCAACAGATTCCCTATTCTGTCCTGGACTTCCATCTTCAGAAACACAAACTTGATGCAAAATTTCTGTAAGGGGCACAAGACCATGAGGATAGTCAAGACAGATAGTAACTCTGCCTCCTTCTCTCCCCCAGGTTTGGTCTTTCCTTGAACATAGAATCCTGGTGGACAAAGCTAGGAGAGGATCACCCCACCCACTTCAGCCACATATGCTAGGTCAGCCTGCCCATCCAGAATGCAATACTGGATAACTGTTGTCTTCCCATTAACTAACTTGGCACTGAGCAGCAGGACTTTACATAGGAACATAGGAACATAAGAAACTGCCATATACTGAGTCAGACCATTGGTCTATCTAGCACAGTATTGTCTTCACAGACTGGCAGCGGCTTCTCCAAGGTTGCAGGCAGGAATCTCTCTCAGCCCTATCTTGGAGAAGCCAGGGAGGGAACTTGAAACCTTCTGCTCTTCCCAGAGTGGCTTCATCCCCTGAGGGGAATATCTTGCAGTGCTCACACATCAAGTCTCCCATTCATATGCAACCAGGGCAGATCCTGCTTAGTTATGGGGACAAGTCATGCTTGCTACCACAAGGTTGTTATCAGTGCCACTAGCGACCTGTTGGTGGGTGAGAGCAAATCTAGAACAGCCAAGATGCAAGAGCCAAGGAGATAAGCAGGAAAAGAGGATATTAATCTTAAGGCTGCATTTCCAAGCCTTAACCATAGTTAGTAGCTAGGAACTAGTTTATTGTGTGTGTTCCCTAGTTATATTGAACCTTTCAAATATAAGATAACTCTATGGTGGTCAGAGTGGCAAAGAATGACCCAATGGGCTGGTTCTCATGTTTAAAACAATGTCCGCTAAGCAGAAATCCTAGATGCTGATCTGTGCACACTCCCATAGAGCATGTCATGTGAATTCAGACAATTTAGCTGATCCCAAATTTGCACCAGGAAAACCAGACATTTAACCAGGATTCACAATCTGATTCGCAACTCCAGTTAAATATTCAGTTGGTACATTGCCAACCTGGAATTGGGACGGGGGGGGGGGCGGGTTCACTTCCCACATGACATGCTCCATGGGAGTGCAAATAGCTTGTCAACTTGGGATTAGGCAGTAAGCGGACATTGTTTTGACTGTGTTATATATGACAAGATACATAATCTAGGACTGAAAAGGTCCGGTACAGCCAGGAAAATCACAGTAAGCACTCAAAAGCACAGTAAGAACATCAGCTTCAAGGCCTAACTGCTTGCCTGGTGTGATTGATTGATTAACTGATTGACTGATCGATCGATTGACCACCTTTAATAAAACTCATCCCAAGGCAGTTTACAAAAGGTAAAATACAATAAAATTCCATAAAAATATTAAAAGATTAAAATCAATTAAAAACCATAAAACCCAAAAAGCAGGAGCCATAAAAAGACAAAAACAGAGCAGAAGAGAAGGATTAACCTTTGCCCTTAAAGAGTAAAAGCCTGAACAAACAAAAACATTTTTACTTGTTTGTTTAAAAAAAAAAAAAAAAACAGGCACAGATGTCAAAGAATGGACACCCACTGGGAGAGCATTCCATATTATTACATGTAATTCTGGATTTCTAGGCCTTCTCCCACCCTGAATCAGGCCCTTTTCCCAAGCACAACAGTTGAATTTATGTCTGACACACAGAGGCTCTGAGTGAGTGTGGTGTGTGTGTGTGTGTGTGTGTGTGTGTGTGTGTGTTCCCTGCTTGGTCATTTTTATTCTCTTATGGTTTACCATGAGCCATGCAAGGAAAGCACATTTATAACCCAGTCTGTATACCCAGGAAAAATGTTGGGGGTTGGAGGGTGGCGGGGAGAAGAAAAATCCTACTCATTTCACTGCAGGGTTTCAAACATAGACAAAATATATATCAAAAGTTTTCTTTTCTCACTTGCTTTTTAAAAAAAGAAATCTACATTATTAATTAACCCCTCATTCCTTTCATTCCACACCCAGAACAGTGGGCAAAAAATAATGCTTTTTTCTAGACTTAATGAGCAATTTGCAATTAATTACTGAAGCTTATTAAGGGCAGCTTTGGCTTAAAATATTTTCCTTCTACCTTTCCTCTACAGTATTCACCAAAATTTGGCTTCCTGGGAGGAACTAATTTAATTTCATGGTTTGTGAATTACTTGCACACTTTTTAATCCCCTACTCCATTTTTCTTTTACAGACTGTCCCCAAAGAAAGCCAAAACATTAACTTTCTATTCATCACACAAATAAGATTTGGTTTTAGTTCTATCTATGCATGCACACCCGTACACAAACCTCCTCTTTCTCTTCATTACATCAGAGTAACTCAATCAATTGAAGTATTATTTATTTTATTTTATTTTATTTTTCAGATTTGTAGACCACCTCAAACTTCCATCTCTGGGAAGTTTATAACAATATAAAACAGATTAAAATGAAAACCTTAGAACAATTTAAAACCACAGTCAAGTTAAAAAGCTTGCGTGAAAAAATAAGTCTTTAGAGACTTTTAAAAAGTTGTCAGAGATGGGGAGGCTCTTATTTCAGCAGGAAGCACATTTCAGAGTCTTGGGGCAACAACAGAGAAGGCCCACCCCTCATAGTCAACTGACAAACTGGTCACAACTGCAGACAAACCTCTCTGGGTGATCTCAATGGGCAGTGAGGCTCATGCTGAAGATGTTCTCTTAAATACCCAGGGCCTAAGCTGTTTAGGGCTTTATAGGTTATAAAGAGCCAGTGTAGGAGTATAGGAGTAACATGGTATCTCTGGGTTGTCCTAGAGACCAACCTGGCTGCTGCATTCTGTACCAACTTCAGTTTCTGAACTATGTACAAAGGCAGCTCTACATAGAGCACATTGCAGTACTCTGGAGGTTACCAGCATGTACTGCTGTTCTGAGATAGTTTATATCAAGGAACAGACACAGCTGGCATATCAGCCAAACCTGACAGAAAGCACCTCTGGCCACCACTTCAACTTGGGACACCAGGAGAGGTTTGGATCCAGAACAAATTATCAGGCTCAAACTATCATACTTTGGACACATTATGTGAAGACCCAGCTCCCTTAAGAGGTATATAATGATGGGGAAAGTTGAAGGAAAGAGAAGAAGAGGTAAATCCACAAAGGTAAATCTTGCCTCACAAACCTTTTGGAGTTCTTTGAAAGGGTCAACATGTGTGTGGATCAAGGTGATCCAGTTGACATAGTATACCTGGACTTCCAAAAAAACGTTTGACGAAGTTCCTCACCAAAGACTCATGAGGAAACTTAGCAGTCATGGGATAAGTGGACAAATAAATGTGTGGATTGCTAACTGGTTAAAAAACTAGAAACAGAGGGTAGGTATAAATTGAGAGTTTTCACAATGGAGAGAAGTAAGAAGTGGGGTTCTCCCAGGGATTTGTGCTGGGACCCGTGCTTTTTAATTTATTCATAAATGATCTAGAAGCAGGGGTAAGCAGCAAGGTGGCCAAATTTGCAGATGATACCAAACTATTTCAGGTAGTGAAATCCAAAACTGATTGTGAGGAGCTCCAAAAGGATCTCTCCAAACTGGGGGAGTGGGTGACAAAGTGGCAAATGCGGTTCAGTGTTGGCAAATGTAAAGTGATGAACATTGGGATGAAAAACCCCAACTTAAAGTATACACTGATGGGATCTGAGCTGTCGGTGGCTGACCAGGAGAGGGATCTTGGGGTTGTGGTGGACAGCTCGTTGAAAGTGTCAACTCAATGTGCGGCAGCTGTGAAAGAGGCCAATTCCATGCTAGGGATCATTAGGAAGGGGATTGAAAATAAAACTGCTAATATTATAATGCCCTTATACAAAACTGTGGTGCGGCCACACCTGGAGTACTGCATACAACTCTGGTCACCTCTGGTCTAAAAAACTCTGGTCTAAAAAAGCATATTGCAGAACTGGAAAAGGTGCAGAAGAGGGCAACCAAGATGATCAGGGGCCTAGAGCACCTTTCTTATGAGGCAAAGCTACAATACCTGGAGAAAAAAGTTTAGAAAAAACACGACTGCAGGGAGACATGATAGAGGTCTATGAAATCATGCATGGTGTGGAGAAAGTCGATAGACAGAAATTCTTCTCGCTCTCACATAACACTAGAACCAGGGGTTATCCCATGAAATTGATTGCCAGGAAATCTAGGACCAAGAAACTGAAGTACTTTTTCACACAACGCATAATCAATTTGTGGAATTTTCTGCCACAAGATGTGGTGACAGCCAACAACCTGGATGGCTTTAAGAGGGGTTTGGATAACTTTATGGAGGAGAGGTCTATCATCGGCTACTAGTTGGATGGCTAAAGGCCACCTCCAGCCTCAAAGGCAGGATGCCTCTGAGTACCAGTTGCAGGGGAGTAAGAGCAGGAGAGAGGGCATGCCCTCAACTCCTGCCTGTGGCTTCCAGCGGCAACTGGTGGGCCACTGTGTGAAACAAGATGCTGTACTAGATGGGCCTTGGGCCTGATCCAGCAGGGCTGTTCTTATGTTCTTAAGTGGATGACCAGCAGCAAGGTGGATGGACTCGATTACGACAGCAATGAATGCACCACTGAGAGACTTTAAAGGCCAACTTGAAGACAGATCATCCTGGAGAGGATCTATCTATGTAATCAATCAATCAATCAATCAACATACTACAACACGCTGCACCAAATCTTCAGATGATCTCTCCCAGTGGTTTCATGTAGATCTTAAAAAGCATTGGAGACCCTATGGAGCCCTGGGGGAAACCATTCCAGATTTTGAAAAATGACAGTCCCCAAGAGATACCATCTGGAATCTGCCTGAGAGGGAGTAGCAGGACCACTGCAAATCAGTGCCTCCCATCCCCAACCCCCTCAGATGCTCCTGAAGGAGACTATGGTCAACTCTGGTTGATAGTATTGAAAGTTTCTGAGAGATCCAAAAGGACCAACAGAGTCACACTCCCTTTGTCAATTCCTAATTGAAGATCATCCATCAAGCCGACCAAGGGAGTCTCCACCCCATAGCCCACCCTAAAGCCAGTTTGAAATAGGTCTAGATAGCCGTTTTCCTCCAAGACTGCCTGGAGCTGGGAGGCCACCATTTTCTCAATTACCTTGCCCAGCCATGGCAGGAGTGGGTGGGTGGGTGGGGTGGGGAGTTAAGTTTTGTGCAGCCTTCCTCCTCCATGCCTGTCCTCCCCACCTCCTGGTCATGAGAACAACCTTATTGTGTGACAACTATAAAGATGTACTGATTTACTGGGGATCAGTAAAACGAAAAAGTTATGGTAGTCTTGCACATTGTGAGAATTAGGCCTACCATGGAAACAGCTGATGTGGTGGTAACACTTCTTCATATGCATAAATCCCATGCAGATAGAAAACTAGTTGCTATGAAGAAAGGTTCTAACTTAGTCTTCTCTCTGACACAGTTTTCAATATGTGGGTAATTGGTATGCAGGAATATTCCGTCATGTGCTTTCCCCATCTGAAGTGCAGTAGTAGGCTGTAGGGCTTTAAATGATCCTGGGGATCATCCATCCCATTGTACCTTGGCTGATTTTGCAGAAAATGATATTTTGGATATACATTGTTATCTTTCAAGAAGTCGAACATGAGAAGTCAATATCTCATCATTTTGCAGCAGGGTTATTTAATAATAATTAGAATGGCAAACATATGCAAGATACTTGCTGGGTGACCCTAGGCCACCCTAGGCCACTCACTTCTCTCTCATAACTATGTACACCGCTCTAGGCTCCTTGGAAGAAAAGAAGAATATAAATGTATAAATAAATAAATGTCACTGTGTGATGTATCATCATGGAAGGCACTACATTTCACTACAGTTTGGCTCCATCCCACACTTTGAAAATATTTCAAGAAGCCCTGGGTCTCATGGGAGGAATCCTCTACATTATTTATTTATTTATTTATTGTTGCATTTATATACCGCCTTTCATTAAAAGACAACCCCAAGGCGGTTTACAAAAGTTAAAACATACAATAAAAAGACAATAAAAACATCAAGCTAAAAAATATAAAAACATATAAAATACAGGCATAAAAACAATACAACAGGTAAAAACACACAGAAGCAGCAGTAAAAATGATTATGTAAAAGCCTGGGTAAAAAGCCAAGTTTATACAAGCTTTCTAAAAGCCGTGATGGAGTCCAAGGAGCGAACGGCCACTGGGAGAGCATTCCAAAGTCTGGGAGCAGCAACATAGAAGGCCCTGTCCCGAGTTCACGACAGCCGGGCCTCTCTCATTGTTGGCACCCGGAGCAGGGCCCCCTCAGATGTCCTCGTCAAGTGGGCAGCAACCCTTGGGAGCAGGCGGTCCCTCAAATACCCTGGGCCCAAACCATTAAGGGCTTTAAACGTCAAAACCAGCACCTTGAATTGGACCCGGAAATGAACCAGCAGCCAGTGCAACTCTTTCAGAATAGGGATGATGTGTTCCCAACGGGCAGCTCTGGATAAAACCCTCGCTGCCGCGTTTTGCACTAGCTGCAGTTTCCGGATATTCTTCAAGGGCAGCCCCACGTAGAGCGTGTTACAGTAATCCAGCCGCAACGTGACTAAGGCATGGGTAACCATGGCCAGATCTGCCTTCTCGAGAAAGGGACGCATCTGGCGCACTAGCCGAAGCTGTGCAAAGGCACCCCTGGCCACCGCCTCCACCTGAGCTTCCAAAAGCAGAGCTGGGTCCAGTACTACCCCCAAGCTGCGTACTTGCTCCTTCAAGGGGAGTGCAACCCCATCCAGAACCGGTAAAATTTCCTCATCCTGATTGGCTCTCCTACTGACCAACAGTACCTCCGTCTTATCCGGATTCAATTTTAGTTTATTAGGCCACATCCTACCCATCACGGCCTCCAGCCCCCGATTCAGGACATCCACCGCCTCCCTAGGATCAGATGACAAGGAGAAATAGAGCTGAGTGTCATCTGCATATTGCTGACAACTCAGTCCAAGTCCCCAGATGACCTCTCCCAGCGGCTTCATGTAGATGTTAAACAGCATGGGGGACCAGACCGATCCCTGCGGGACCCCACAGGCCAACAGCCACGGGGCCGAGCAGTAGTCCCCCAGCACCACCTTCTGGACCCTCCCCCCAAGAAAGGACTGGAAACACTGCAATGCAGTGCCTCCGATTCCCATACTCAAGAGGCGGCCCAAAAGGATACCATGGTCAATGGTATCGAACGCCGCCGAGAGGTCCAGCAGAACCAACAGGGACGCACTCCCCCTGTCTAGTTCCCAGCATAGGTCATCCACTAGAGCAACCAAGGCAGTCTCAGTCCCATACCCGGGGCGGAAGCCAGATTGAAAAGGGTCCAGATAATCCGTATCATCCAAGACCCTCTGCGGCCACCACATGGGTAGGGCCTGATACCAATTGAGACAGGCCCATGGTTGCCATGAAATTCTGAGCCGCACCCACTAGGGGGGCCTCAGCATGGACATTGAAATCCCCCAAGACAATAAGCCAAGGCCACCTCCGAGACCACCCCCGCCATTACACATAGGCAGAGTTAAGGCTTCTGGAAGCTTTCCCCCACCTTTAAAACAAAACAAAACAAAACATCATAACCCCTGAATTCCAGGATAATTTTGCGGGGGGGGGGAGTAAAAATGGTGGGGCCATGTCCCACCAAACCAGCTAACCAGATTTGTGGTCTTGACTGTAGGGAAGGGGGAGAAAAGCATCCCCAAAAACCTGGAGAGCTATTTCAGATAAGCCCTGGAACTACTAGTAGCTTGTGAGCTACTATTGCTCCTATGCTTTTCATGATTCCTTCCCATACCAGCATTGTCCCAGTTCCCATGTTGGTGAGGGAAAAAGTAGCAGCAGCTTCCAAGATTACCTTCAGAGTGTGGGAAGGAGCTACACTAAAATGTGTCCTAGACAGCAAAGTTAGGAGGGGCCCTAAGATGTTGGCAAGTAGGCAGAGCAGTCTCAGCCTCCCTTTTACTTGGGTTTTGGGAAAGTGCAGCGGGGAAATGATTGACTAACAAGCAGAAGGTTTCCCATTCGAATCCCCACTGGTATGTTCCCCAGACCATGGGAAACACCTATATAGGGTAGCAGTGATATAGGAAGATGCTGAAAGGCGTCACCTCACACTGCGTGGGAGATGGCAATGGTAAACCCCTCCTGTATTCTACCAAAGAAAACCACAGGGCTCTGTGGGCGCCAGGAGTAGAAATAGACTTGACAGCACACTTTACACACTTTACACATTCAGAACATAGTTCAGCTCTCCTGATAATGTTCCTCTTCTGAATGCAGGATGGAGACTGCATGAATACTTCCCCATTTGCATAAGTACTTCCCCATCTGAAAACGTACTGTACCTAGGAATGTAGGAAGCTGTCTTATACCAAATCAGGTCATTTGTCCATCTAGCTGACTGGCAGCAGCTCTTCAAGGTTTCAGGCAGGAGTCTTTCCAAACCCTACCTGGCGATGCTAGGAATATGAACCAGGGATATGCATGCAAAACAGATGCTCTACCATTGAGCTACAGCTCCATCCCGTAGAAACCTTGCATAGTAAACACAACAAAGTTGGCAATCAAACTGCTTTTCCTGGGTGTTTGTGTTTGTTACTTTTAAAAGTTTTCTTTAAGAATTAACTTGGAAAATAATAGGCCAGGTCTTACTATTGGCAGAAATTCTTTGGGTTCTGGAACCTTCTTGTTCCATTAATATGCCATTATCTTAAATAATCAAGTCATCAATGTATTGATTTCCAATCTCCTATTCAGCTCTGTGGCATTATGCCCCATCATAAGACTTACTATTTTATGGAAGTTTTAAATTTTATAAAGGTTATAAACCACTCTGAGCCATTTTTGGAAGGGCAGTATATAAATCAAATAGATAGATAGACATACAGATAGATGTCCTCCAAAACCTTTCCAACAATTGAGAGTTTACTATAATAGTAGCCATGCTATGGGAGAACATTTTGAAACTGCTGATGCTTTTGAGTCTTCAAAACAGTTTGCAATATGACATTACGGTTCTGCTGTTCAAAGACACCCTAGTCAGATATCCCACTGTATGGTCATTTCCAGTCTCCATAAAGTATAAATACACTGAGTTGGATACAGATGTATGCATATCTCAGATCCACAATAGCATTGCACTTCGTGTTCCATTTCCTGTTCAGAAACTCCCCACTGCTGAATCCTCTCAAACTCCCTATGTTCCAAAATCAGTTTGAGGATTTATTGTGGGAACTGCTAAACAAGAAACTGAATGAGAAACTGGTATACACGCTGTTGCCTGTGTATGAGGATGTCACCTCATTGGATCGTGGAAATTAGGCTGGCTTAAATCCCATTCAGCCCATATCCTGGAGTGTTCAGGATTTATTCACACAATCATGCTGTCAAAATATTATGCAGGAAAGAATAGCAATTTGCAATAATACAGGCAGGAATTTCTCAACCATAGCTTTGCCATACATATGGTAAAAATGTTTTCTTTGTCAAGAATCTTATATAAAATCACACCACCATAATGTTTAATCTTTACCACCTCATTTCCTACAAAAATAGCTCTAGGAAGCTTGCCAGTACACCTAGATGGCTGGATGGAAATGGAGGTGACCTGTGGAAGAGTGCAAGTAATTTCCAAATCACTGAAGCCTTTTCAGGTGGTCTTTCTCTTCCTTGTTGACCACATCTTAAGGATGCTTATAACTGCAAAAGAACCATCAAATAGAATGAAAACCATTAAAAAACCATCTACAGCCTCCATCACAGGATGTCTTTAAGAATAAAAACATGAAATAAAAATACACAATTTTAAGTGGTTTGTAGTTAAAGGGGCTACTGGATTTCTCAAGCTACAGTCCTAGTATGTGAACAGACAAAGACTACTTAACAAGATGACCTCACTACACAGGAACCCATAACAAAAGATGTAAACATGAGATTAATTTTACTGGGAATTTCGATGTTCAAAAATCCTACCAATCCATTACTCCCAAAGAAAATATTCTTCAGTTCTTTTAGATGCAAATTGTAGCTGAGTCTTCCTGGCTTCTACAAAGCCAGTTATTATTAATACTCCTAGGGCCAAAATAGCTCAGGAAGCGATCCATTTGCTCCACAAAGTTTGTGAATAGACATAATAGAAAACTGGGCCATCTGCTTCATTGACACAAATGTATGGCAGACACAAAGGATAAATATGCTTATAAAGAATACAGAATTTCATGCATACACATGTCAAATTGACTACTAGATAGTAGAACATAGCAACATAGGAAGCTGCCATATACTGAGTCAGACCATAGGTCCATCTAGCTCAGTATTGTCTACAAAGACTGGCAGAGGCTTCTCCAAGGTTGCAGGCAGGAATCTCTCTCAGCGGTATCTTGGAGATGTCAGGGAGGGAATTCAGAACCTTCGGGTCTTCCCAGATCAGCCCTATCCCCTACAGTGCTCACATGTAGTTTCCCATTCATATGCAACCAGGGTGAACCCTGCTTAGCTAAGGGGACAAGTCATGCTTTCTACCACAAGACCAGCTCTCCTCTCTGCAGAACAATGACTCTGCAGAAATGGGGGGCGGGGGGATCTCCCACACATATTAACTAGTTTGTAATAAAACCTTTTAAAAAAAAAAAATCCAATTAGATTCAAAAAGTTTTCCCCCCTGTACTGCTGCCCTCTTTTGAGACATTATGATCTGCCACTTCCAGCAAGATCATTGGATGGTGTAGGGTTGTACCTGAACATTTTGCTTGAAAAATGTTGGAGCATGTTTTTCATATGCTCATGAATAGATAGTATACTTGCCACATTATACTTCAAGAAGGAATTCACCTCAATCACATTGGCCGCCTCCAGACGTAACAAAGAACCATGGTTCCTATGCCACCCCTCCCCCTGCTCTCCCATCCAAATTTGGACAAAACAGAGAGCTCCCTCTCTTCAGTCTTTCTGTCTGCAAAGAGGGGGAACTGGTTGCCGGGGTTGCTTCCTTCTTTACTGGTTGCTTCCTTCTTTACTGAAGGACAGTCCCAGCAACCAATAACAGCTGGAGTGAGGGAGGAGCTTACTCTCTCAATCTCTGGTTTCCAAAGCAGTAAGACTGCTTTTCAGACATAATGCTGGCACTGCGGAACTGGAGCTAAAGGCGGCAAAACTCACTAGAAACGAGTTCAGGGAGGGAAACCTCGAGTCCATTTTGGAGGAAAGTGCAGTTGCCCATATTTGGATGTACAACTTCTGAAACCAGAGGTCCCCTCACCGGTATCGTGTTACATGCGAATGTGGCCATTGGGTTGTGGCCTCCCACTGTACTCTTTGGTGCTTGTCTTATTTGCTTATGTCATCTGTATTTAGCTGCTTTATGTATTGTTTGTTGAACCGTGACTACAAAATTTGTGCTCCATCCAGATATTTGTAAACTGGTTTGTTAACAGGGTAATATATTCCTTCACTGGCAGGGCTCTCAATACAGCCCTGCAACAGAGTTTCTTCTAGGCCAAGGATAGTGGAGGGGTGGGGGGAATCTGAAAGCCGGGTTAGATTAAAGTTGCACCCTTTTCTGAAGAGAACATACTCAGCAGTTATCTTTTTATGGTGCCCTTTCCTACAGGGGAAAAGAAGCCAAGGAAAACTCAGAAGCAAAATTTTTATAAGCTTCCTTGTATTTTCTAGAGAGAAACTGTAAATATACAGCATCAGTATTGTAATGCTGCACAATAGCTTGTTCAACATGCCTCCAACACCAAGCTTCTGTAACACTGCATCATTTTATATGGGTAAGCCTTCACCTCTCAGCTGCCACTTCCTGAAAGTCAACTAGGCCCCACCTACTTCCTGCATTATATAAACAGTGATGAGACCTCTTTCAAGCATTTAGCATGATATTATGCTACATGGATGTTAGCTGCTTGTAGCAAAATGTGACCTGGAATGTGTAGGTTGAGTGGGAGAGAGGAGCTGATGGTATGGTCTTCATGAAGGAAGTACAACTAGACACCCTTTTAATCCTTTCCAGTTAAAAATGATGGAGATTGGCTGACGTTCTGCATAATGGTAGGTGAGCCTAGTAACTCTGCATGCATTCAAGTTGCATAAATGATGCCACATGAGAGAAAGCCCATTGGAAATATGGGTTTATTCTTATTTATCTATATCTATATCTGTATCTATATTTATTTATTTATTTGATGATATAGCATCACATGTGCAACATTTGCAGTTGTGTAACTTGCAAGCATGCAAATTACTAGGCTCACCTACTGTTGAACAGTAAACCAGACATTATTTTTTTAAAGGCCATCCTTCTGATATCTGGTCAGGCACTTGGCAAGTGAAATGATGCTTGTTCAACTGGACAGAACTGCTAGCTTAAATGAAGATTTGGTGTTTTTAGGTGAGGGATGTTACACAAAGGTCGATCAAACCAAAGCAGGAAAAAGAATGCACCATAGATAACACACTATATTCCATAGCTGGTCTTTAGACATCTTTAGTTTGCTAAAGCACATCATTCCTATTTTTAAAAGTCATGTCTTTAAAGCTGTGTAACAGTTTATATTTTTTTAATGGACTCTATTTCTTTACTTACGTAATTTTAATCTGACTGCCAATTTCCAACCTGCTGGGCCATAGCAGACAGAAAAGATTGATCAACTTTACCTCCGTTTTCCAGCCTCAGTGTTATAATAAACAATAACGTATGCAGAGAATACGCTGCAGAAATTGTGTTGCGTGTTACAAATTTGATTCCCCAAGAATTGTTCTAGGGTTAATTTAAATACTATGCTTGAAAAAGGTATAATCCAATGCATTTTATTTTTAATACTATGTCATAAATGCATTCTGATACCTTATGAAGGCACCAGATAAAATATATTTTCATTTGCAGTTATAGTCTCCAGCTAAATTAAAGCATCAAATGTAATTAATTAAAACCCAACTCATTGTTTTCAAGACCTGATCTGTTAGAAGCAGGCGACAATGATCTATCCTAATCTTCTGACTCAATATCTGTTCCATCTCTAGAGAGCAAACAAGGTGTATGTACTAAAAAAGTTATTTGCAAAGAAGAAAGGTGCCTTTTAGAGCTGCCACCCTATACACACTTACTGGGGAGCAAGTCCCATGGTCATGCACAGGAGGATTAGGCTCTAAGCGTATTATTCCAACTGGTTTACATAGTAATTCAGATCTTGCCTTGGAGCCCAAGTTTCTGTCTGAAAAATTTTTAAGGGAGTGCATGTTGAACAAAAATGGGTTAGGCAGATATCTGCAAATCATACACACTCAATATTGTTTTAGGAATAAATAATGAGGAAAGGGTTTAACAGAGATACAAACAGCAGGATCAGATTCTGAAACAAGCTCTACTCCATTCTTATAAACACACTGGCAGCACTATTATTCATTCATTCATTCGATTTCTATACCGCCCTTCCAAAAATGGCTCCGGGTGGTTTACAACACAGTAAAAACAATTAAAACCAGTTTACAATTAAAATCAAAACTATAAAAACAGAATAAAACCAATTAAACAGTCAAACAGTTAAAAACCCTGGAAAACCAGGGCGAACATTTAAAACAGTTTACAACAATTTTAAAACCCTGGAAGGTCAGGCCAAACAGATAGGTTTTAAGGGCTCTCCTGAAAGATAATAATGAACTCAAATTACAGATTTCTGCTGGGAGTGCATTTCATAGCCCTGGAGCAGCTACAGAGACGGCCCGCCTCTGAGTCACCACCAGATGAACCAGTGGTAACTGGAGACGGACCTCCTCAGATGACCTTAACGTGCAGTGGGGATCATGCAGAGGAATTACAGGACCTAACAGTAAGGATGTGCGAACCAGCTCGACCTCGAGACACTTTGCCATCGAACTGGTCCAGCTCGAGTGTTCATCCTCAAGCTCAAGCAGACCCAGTTCGACTTGAGGTTGAACTGAATCCCCCCAGCTGGCTCGGGGCCGGTTTGGGTGTTCTAATGGTTTTTCTTTTTTAATTAAGCACTTGCCACCACCTGGGGGCACTGCTGTGGCTGTGGAGGGGTCTCTGGAGGTTCCCTGCGTCCTCCCCCGGTCTCAAAATGGCCCAGTTTGGGTTGTTTTCAGCCTATTGTGGGCCGATGCGCATGCCCAATGGGCTTCTGCATGACTGGGACCCAGCCACGCAGAGGCCCATTGGGCATGCACAACAGCCTCCAAAATGGCTACCACCATGAAGGAGAGGCTCAGAACAGACCAAAACCCACTTGAACTGGGCTGGTTTATAGCAAACTGGAAACCAGTGGGGGGAGGACGAACTTCCAGGGATCCCCTCGTAGCTGTGGACAAGCCTCCGGAGCGGCGGTGGTGGGTTTTTGCACCTAAAAAAAAAGTTTTTTGTTTTTTTTAATGAATCCCCTAACCCAAACTGGGGGTTGTTCAGTCTGAGATCAGGCCAAACAGGGGTTGGTCCAGTTCGGGGATGTTTCAATATCAAACCATTGAACCGGCCCTGTTTGATGTAGAACAGATTCAGATTCTAACCCATTCACACATCCGTACCTTTGTTCTTTCCACATAGCACAAACAGGTCAGTTTCTATGAGAGTGCTACAAAACTTTGTCCCTCGTGTTTTTGGACTACAACTCCCATCATCCTCAGACACAATCACCAATAGTGTGATGATGGGAGTTGTAGTCCAACATTTGCAGGAGGGCCGGAGTTGTGCAGTGGCAGCCCTGCTCTATGGAGGGTCACAAATCTAACAAACGGTAATGTTTAGAAACCAGTGGGAGAACAGTGTTGCTGCTGATCTGAAAGTCAACATTCTTCAACAGAAAAACTTCAAAGGGAGATTCCAATATAGCAATAGCAATAGCAATAGCACTTACATTTATATACCGCTCTATAGCCGGAGTTCTCTAAGCGGTTTACAATGATTTTAGCACATTGCCCCCAACATTCTGGGTACTCATTTTACCGACCTCGGAAGGATGGAAGGCTGAGTCAACCTTGAGCCCCTGGTCAGGATTGAACTTGTAACCTTCTGGTTACAGGGCGGCAGTTTTACCACTGCGTCACCAGGGGCAATATAAACCTGCTCAATTAGGATTTATCAAGTGGTTTGTATAAGTCGATATGTCAGCAATGCAATGCTCATATTAAAGCCAAACTCTCAACAAAAAGACCTCTTATCGTGCAAAGAAAAAACCAAAATTTGGTAAACATAAGATGTTTCAGTGTGACACACCATCCTCAGTTAAGTAAAACAAATGAGCACAGATGAAAACCTTGGTTCCCCAGCTGAAACCAAGGTTTTCATCTGTGCTCATTTGTTTTACTTTACTGAGGATGTTGTGTCACACCGAAACATCTCATGTTTCTATGTTTAACAACTTTTTGTTTTTTCTTTGTTTGCACAATAAAAGGTCTTTTTGTTGAGAGTTTCAAGTTGTTTGAATCCATCCATTCAGGTTTGAATTGAAACAATGGTTTCCTGACAATATTACAGGTCTTATTAACTTCACATAGAAGTATTTTGTTAACAAGTGTCTCAGACTATACCTCATGCAAGTCACAGCTATTTGATCACTGTGTGTGTGTGTGTGTGTGTGTGTGTGTGTGTGTGTGTGTGTGTGTTCATGTATGTATGTATGTATGTATGTATTTATTTATTTGGGGTGTGCACAAAACTGGCTGGCCCGGTTTGGTTCAAGTCCAAACTGGACCCAAACAGGATGGGCCAGTTTGGTTTTTCCCCCCATCAACACCCCCGGGTTCAGTTCGAGGGGGTTTCCAAGTCATTTTTTTAACTTAAAAAAACAATTTAGTACATACCCCCTCCGGGGGGGGGGTTCCCAAGGCCACGGTGGGATCCATGGAGGTTCCCCCAGTTCAGATATTCTTCAGCCATTTCTGGGCCTTTCCCCCTCAGAGTGGCCATTTTGGAGGCTGCCGCACCTGCGTACTGGGCCTCTGCATGGCTTGAGTCATGACCCAGGCCACAAGGGGATCCAGCCAGCTTACCTGGCAGGCACAGGAAGCCGGGTCCTCCAAGAAGCCTTTCTTGCAGGCATCCCTCCACACTAATTCCTACAACTCTCCTGTTTTCCACTGCAGTTTCCCAGATGGATGCTATTCTCCAGATGCCCGAGTCAGATCTTTGTGAGGACAGGTGATATAGCCTTTTCCCCAGCTCTTTCAGAGTTGAATCTATCCTTCTCTCTAATTTCTGAAACCTTACTTCCTATCTTAAAGTAATTCTCTCTAGCCAGCCTGGGAATTTACAAATAATAGGGATGTGCAAATTGATTCAGGTATAAATAGATTTGTACCTGAATCTAGCTGATTCGGGTGATTTAGAGACAAAACAACCCTTGTGGTCCGTTTGCTAGATTTCGATCCAAATTGAATCGCACCTGAATAGATTCAAATCGATTGGAGATTCAGATCCCTCCTATTAATTTTCCCAGATTCCCAGTTTTCCTTTAAAAAAAAAAAAAAAGCTAAGCTCTAGCCCTTGTAGAAGTGGAGTTAGGGAGCAAAATGTGGTCACTATTTTCCAAGTCTTTGGATTATTTGGTATATAATAACTTTCCCTCAATGAATCCCTATGAGGATTCATTACAACCTTCATTTCTTCTATTCAACATAGGAATATAGGAAGCTGCCATATACTGAGCCAGACCATTGGTCTATCTGGCTCAGTATTATCTTTACAGACTGGCAGCGGCTTCTCCAAGGTTGCAGGCAGGAGTCTCTCTCAGCCTTATCTTGGAAATGCCAGGGAGGGAACTTAGAACCTTCTGATGCTCTTCCCAGAGTGGCTCCATCCTCTGAGGGGAATATCTGACAGTGCTCACACACTTCTAGTCTCCCATTCATTTGTAACCTGGGCAGACCCTGCTTAGCTAAGGGGACAAGTCATGCTTGCTACCACAAGACCAGCTCTCCTACCATGACAGTGCCAACTGTCAAATTACGTTTGTTTGTTTGTTTGTTTGTTTGTTTGTTATCACATTTTTATACTGCTCAAAATGCAAGTTATCTGGGTGGTTTACAAAACAACAAAAACAACCAAAAAAAAGATCAATACATTCCAACAATTAAATTTTAAAACATTAAAATTATTAAAACACAATTAAAACAATGTCTAATTAAAAGCTTGGGTGAACAAATGTGTCTTGACTGCCTTTTTAAAAGTTGTAAGAGATGGGGAGGCTCTTACTTCAGCAGGAAGTGTGTACCAAAGCCTCGGTGCAGCAATGGAGAAGGCCCGTCCCTGAGTAGCCACCAGACAAGCTGGTGGCAACTGCAGATGAACCTCTCCAGATGATCTCAATCTGTGGTGGGGTTCATAGCAAAGAAGGCATTTTCTTAAATACCCAGGGCCCAAGCTGTTTAGGGCTTTATAGGTTATAACCAAAACCTTGTACTTTGCCCCGAAACTTATTGGCAGCCAGTGTAGGTTTTTTTTAAGATGGCAGTGTTATGGTCTCTCCGAGATAACCCAGAGACCAACCTGTCTGCCACATTCTGGACTAACTGCAGTTTCCGGACTACGTACAAAGGCCACATAGAGCGCATTGCAGTAGTCAAGTCTGGAGGTGACCAGCAGATGTACTATTTTTTCTGAGGTCATTTATCTCAAGGAATGGACGCAGCTGGTGTATCAGCCAAAGCTGATAAAAGGCACCTCTGGCCACTGCCTCAACCTGGGAGACCAGGGAGAGTTTTGTGTTCAGAAGCACCCCCAGACTGCGTACCTGTTCCTTCTGGGGAAGTGTGACCCCATCCAGAACAGGCAGATCAAAATCATTTCCCAAGGTTTGGATGTCCCAAGATTTGACCTCGCACAATAAGTACCTCCATCTTATCTGGATTCAGCCTCTGCCAGTTATCTCTCATCCATCCCATCATTGCCTCCAGGCAGGCATTTATGGAGGTTATGCCTTCTCCTGATGATGCTGACATGGAGAAACAGATTTGGATGTCATCAGCATACTGATAACACCCCGCACTAAACTTCCTGATAATCTCTCCCAGCGGTTTCATGTAGATGTTAAACAATATCGGAGACAGCATGGAGCCCTGAGGGACACCATACTGAAGTTCAGTTTCTGAAGAAAAACAGTCCCCAAGGGACACCATCTGGAATCTGCCTGAGAGATAAGAGTGGAACCACTGCAAAGCAATGCTTCTCACCCCCAACCTCCTCAGATGCCCCAGAAGGTATTGAAAGCCACAGAGAGGTCGAAAAGGACCAACAGAGTCACACTTCAATTCCCAATTGGAGATCATCCATCAGGCCGACCAAGGCAGTCTCCACCCCATAGCCCACCCAAAAGCCGGTCTGAAATGGGTCTAGATAATCAGTTTCATCCAAGACTACCTGGAGTTGGGAGGCCACCACCCTCTCAGTTACCTTGCCCAGCCATGAAAGGTTGGATACAGGCCTATAGTTCCTCAACTCTGAGGAATCCAAGGCAGGCTTCTTCAGAAGTGGTCTAAGAATTGCCTCCTTAAGGCAAGGAGGCAACCTGCCCTCCCTCAGAGAAGCATTTATGATCTCTACTAGGCCTTCTACAACAACCTCCCTGCCAGATAGTATTAGCCATGTCAGGCAAGGGTCAAGATAACAGGTGGTAGGTCACATGCAAGCAGCTTGTCCACATCCTTACAAGTCACAAACTGAAAATACACCTGCCCTCCCATCCGCAAGGCAGTGGGGTACTACTCAGATTATTTTGTAGGATTTTTTTCAAGTGTTATTAGTGTCTAATAACTTATCCTCATAATGAATCCCTATGAGGATTCATTACACACCAAATAGTCTAAACATCTCAAAAATCCCTAAAATATAAACTGAGTACCTAGCGGCTTGTGGGTTGCGGGTTGGTTGGAACATGGGATCCCACTAATTCCCCATCCCCACCAGCAGAGCAGTGGGGTCATAATGAACAGAAGAAATGAAGGTGTGTAATGAAGACACAAAAGCATCTAAACACTTGAAAAATACCTAAAAAATAAACTGAGTACCCCAGTGTGTGTGGGGGGGGGGATGTCACTGACACATGACAGTTGACAATTGGCACTGTCCAGTGACAGTCAAAGTGAACAGAAGAAATGAAGGTGTATAATGAATCCTCATAGGGATTCATTATGAGGAAACATTATTAGACACGAAAGAATCTAAACACTTCAAAAATACCTTAAAAATAGAGTACTCCAGGGTATGTGGGGGGGGGGAGGGTGTAGCTGACACATGGCAGTTGACAGTTGGCACTGTCCAGTGACAGTCAAAATGAGCAGAAGAAATGAAGGTGTGCAATGAATCCTCATACAGATTCATTATGAGGAAAAGTTATTATACACCAAAGTATCTGAACACTTGAAAGATAATGACCGCACATTTTGCTCCATAACTCCACTTCTACAAGGGCTAGAGCTTAGCTTTTTTTAAAAAAAGAAAGCCCAAGATCCATGTTAGGGTTAGGATATGGAGTCATTGAATTCCCATTATTTCCTATGGCGGAAATTTTCAAAATCAGTAAAAACTAAAAAAATCATTAAATATCAACCAAGTGTCCCACTGCCTTTAAATTGGGGTGGTAGGTGGCACCCATGGGGTCCTAGCTACCACCCAATTTTGGTACCCCTAGGACCTTGTTAAGTGGTCCAAATCAATCTGAATCAGAATCAAAGCAAAGCAAATACAAATTGAATCTGGGGTGATTGGGCGGGGTAAATTTGGACACAAAACAAATTTGGGTGATTTGTTTTGGGCACAAATCAAATAAAAAAAATTGATTTGTGCACATCCCTAACAAATAATTTGGAACTTTAAGCTAAATGTGCCTTACAATAGTCTGTTTTCAAACATATTTGTATCACTTTTATGCTAGGACTGCCTAGTAACCTAGTCTTATTGCTTTTATTTGTTTTTCTTACAATAATCTCCTTTTGTTAGTTAGAACCTCTCTCTCAATCCAATTTCCTTGAGTTCAGACGCTTGCACAAATTGAAACTGCTTGGAATTTCTCACCCTTTTTGAGCTAAATTTCCCACATTCGCCCAACTGGGGGTGTTGACCAATCATCCCTGAGGCAGTTCCATCAACAACTTCCATAAAGAGATATAAGAAGCATATCAGGCAAAATGTTGGAACAGAAATATCATGGAGAGTTCTCTGTTTAAGCAAAAGCCACATACCAAAATTGAACCAAAGTAATTTGCTGCCCTGTTCAATATAGGAAGGAAGGAAGGAAGGATCTCAGATTCTTCATATGACAGCAGAATGTTGGCTACAGAAACCCCACTGAGATTCCAGTAGCAATAAACAAATATGCCACTTTGAAGAATGTGTATATACAAATTAAAATGTTGAATGATGCAGATAATGATACACACTAACCTACAGACAACTTTAGTAGACAGCTAGAAGATAATCCATTACCAACTATCAATTTTCTCCAGAGGCTTAAGGCAGGGAACATTCTAGAGACATGACCAGAAATCCCAAAAGGCACATTGGTGGTACACACTGGAGGTAGTCAGAGGGCTTCGTTTTCAACTCTTTCCCATAGCCAAATTCCAAACTTCTTTGTGAATTCTCTCAATGTTTTAAAAGCAATTTGGTCATTGGGCTGATGTACAGGAAAACTTCTGGTTCATACCTCCTGAGACATGTTGCAGAAACTGCTCCTTGCTATATCATGACCCCAAACTCAATAGTTCATGTCTGTCTGTAACATTCAAAGCACTGTATTCAGATTAATTTCTAAGCTAAAATACATCATCAAAAAGCTCAGATGTATATTCATCCACCCATAATTTTTTAAAAATGTATGTTTTTGAAAAGAAAGCCACTGAAAAATCCAATCGATGTGTTTGAACTATGATGACACATGTAAATAGGATATTAGAATGAAACAACCCATTTTGAAATATTGTGGAGCTGTAGGCATAGCCTTAAAATCTGTTATAATATGAGTCTCCTCTCTCTTCTCCTTCCTCACCAAGGGATAAGATGTGATGTCAAGTTAGTGATTAGAAAAGAGTAACTGGTGCAATGCACTGGTTTATATGCTCTTCAGGCGGTGTCGGGTAGCCTTCCACTAATTTAAAAGGAAGGAGCTTTAAATTAAACCATTCTCTTGCCAAATTTAGTTCTGGCATTTTCCCTCCCTCTCTGAAACTGCTCCTCAAAGAGGCAGAGAAACTCCATGTTCTTCCTTAAACAAATAAGGTTAGCTACCCTTTTGCCACTCACCATTCAACATTCACACTAAATTAATTTTTCCAAAAGTAATTCGAATAAAAGCTTTGCTGCCACTACCCTTTCCAGAGCCACAAGATTGAATAAGGCATCTGAATAAAATTGTGTATTACAGCCTTCTTTAATATTTAAGCATGACATTCATTGATTTGTTTCTTGTTTTCTGCAAACCTTGACAACATGATAAAATAAATCATAAGAAGAAAATATAGTGGTAACATCTTTTATGGACTTCACATAGTCATCAATCTCAAGCTGTGAGTGAATTATCAGTGCAGCAAAAAGATCTATGTTTTAAGAGCTCCAATAGCATGCTAGCTAGAGGTTTTTCACAAGCAAACTCAAGGCGAGTGACTGATAAGCATCATTATTGTTTTCTGAGAGTCTAGTTTATAGTGTGTTGTGGAGGTGTTGGCATATATGTTTCAGAAGGAAAGGTTTGATCAATTCTAAGTAGACATCTACTAACATATAAAAAATATAACAAGGGTTCCTGCTGAGCAGTATTAAAGTACCTATCACACCGTGTCAGTGTGACAGCCCCCATGTTGTGTTTCTGATTATATTTAATATAGAATTAACCTGCCATAATGTAACATATTGTGCATGCAGTTTGGATCAAAAATATTTATTTGGTGGCCCCCTCCCCCAAAAGCCCAAATCCTACATTTAGATTTTAAGCAACATTTGTTTATTTATTTTCAATTTATAAAACTACCCATGGAAAAAACAACAACACAGAAAAGGAAAAAACCTTAAGGGACCAAAAGATGGAAATCATAAAGCGCATTGCTTTGTTCATTACTATACATCTGTGAACAGTAGGACATAGAAAATGCAAGCAATTGTAAACCACTGCATTGCTCTGTGAGAACTAATGTGGTCCAGACAAAGCTGGGGGCTGGTGTGAACAATATTTCTTATGCTAGAAAAAAGATCCATCGCAGCAATACTATGATGTGATGAAAACTGAGTGATGATGATATAACTGAGTGATGATAATTGAGTGGTGCTATTAGCAAATGTATTTTAGGAGTTATTATTAATTTACCAAAAAAACGGGGGGGGGGGAGAGGAAGAAATGTAATATGTGCCTTCCAAAGGAGGATAGCACTTTTCAAAGATGAACCATGTGTGTGTGCATTATGATCTCCCGCCTTCCTTAATATACATGCACTCAGGGGCCTATTTGCTGCATGTAAGTATATTAAGAAAAAACTGAGTTGATACAAACATAGTTCCTGTTTGATCTGACTGCTGCCACTCGTGTATTTTGTACTTGGGTATTCACAACGCAGTACAAAAAGTAATTTATGGATGCCTGGAAGTTACTACTTGCTAGGAGAATAAAGGAACTCCACACATTACAGCTGCTGCAGAAATTCCAGTGTTTCCTGCAGCAAATACGTAACATGTGGAATACACACAATCTTTAAACGGCCACATGAAAATGTCTGAGGATCCTAGCTTGGCCTCATCAAGTTTCCCAGATGTGGACACACAGGTGCATAAAGATATGAAGACATGCATTTATAACATCCATGTGTTACATGGTTGCTGCTGGAAATGTGAATGCAACAACACAAATGTGTGTCACAGCAATCATAATGTATGAAGCTGTCCTGACTGAGAACATATTGTAAATATTCTTCAGATTGTTGAACTGGATGGAATAAAGCAAAGAGATCTCGTTTCCGCTTTACAAAGTACTGTTTCTGAAAGCATCTCTTTCAACAGGCCTGCAAATGCTTAATATCTGGTGAGTAGGCTAATGAAAGGTTTAGGTTTAGGAAGTCCTAGCACAGGGACTGCAAGAGTAAATATTAAGATGTTTTCTGACAAGCTGAATATATATGTGGTTTCCCACAAAATCCCACAGTGCTTTGCACTCCATAAATATCACTCCTCTTCCCTCACAACTTTTACTGTATGAAATATGTTACCCTGATCCACTAAAACATAGCTGTATTTTCACTGGTCCTGAATCTCAGGCACACATATATTTACATAGGTTTGAGCACTATTCATCACCCTCATAATTAATCCAAGTCAATTGAGGGAATCAGGAAGTATTTCCTTTGCATATAGCGTGTTGCATTAATATTTCAGCATACTTCATGAACAGAATCCTTTTTAGGTTCAGATGGCCAATTTTATAAGCACCCAATTAATTAATTAATTAATTAATTAATTAGTAAACAATACATAAGTAAGTAATAGTACACTAAAAATCCCATCTTTTTCATCTAAAGACTAAATTCATTGAAAAATATTAAAGCCTATCTTTAGACCAGGTATTACTATTCTTTGAGCCAGACAGTAGGTCAGTATTTAATATATCAGGTGCAAGTCCAGCTTTTGCCTGAAAGAACATGTATCAGGCCAATATAGATGCTTTGTTAGACCTTTGTTAAAACTTTTCATATGGTGTAATTTTTGATGTGAAAAGTGGACTTTTTGCAAAAACATCCTTTGGGAAAGAAACCCCTACCTTCGTTGAAATATTAAGGCTCTCCAAATGAGCAGTTTGGAGAGCCTAAGAGGGTTTTGAGGGGGGAGCAGGCTTGATCTGCTCTCCCCGCAGACAAGCAGGCAGCTTGCCCTGAGCAGCCAGATTGGCCACCCATATGATTCCTGGCTCCATCACAGAGCTGGTTGGGGTGGTGGGGATCAGGGGCCTCCCAGCCCCTGGAAGTACCAGAATGCTCCGCACAAGTGTGTGGAGCATTCTGGGGAACCGCCCCCCCCCCGAGGCTGGGAGGCTTGTTGTTGCCTCCCAGTCAGGGGGGGGGGCTACTCATGAGTTGCCATGGTGCTGAGCCATGCCGTGGTGACACACCATCAAACAAATGGGATTAACGGAGCGTGCACTCCACTAGCCTCGTTTAAGGGGGGCAATTAAGTGGGCTTGCCACCAGGAGCCACACAGCCCCCGGGGGTTCACACGCACGATGGAAACAGGGCTGGGCTCCCTTACCCCGGTTTCCACCACATATGAGAATAGCCTCATTGACTTTTTTCACATTTGCTCTCAGCCCTGATACGTTGATCTTTCACTGGGTTTTTGAGTGCATGATGAAGCTTTAGCACATACAGCTGCACATGTCTAAGGCCACTTTTAAACTAACTCTGAATGCAATATACAGGGAGTGTGACCAGTTTGTGCAGTCCCACTCGCCCCATGGACTCAGTAAATGTGTGGGCAATGAACAAGGGAAAAGCCACTGGGAACTTGATTATGTGACAGTACAACATAGCCAAAGGCAAACAAATCCCCTTGAAGAGGGGAGGCAAGACTTTCACTTTGACCCCATTCTAGTTGTACATAGCTATGCATTGGAAGCAGAATATGGACAAGGGTGCACCTTGGAAGCAGAATATGGACAAGGGTGCACCTTGAGATGAGCATTCTAAGTGTGGATGGCTGACATCCACATTTGGATGCACATCCAGATGCAGATGGTATTCATTTGCACTGCAGTAGTTTCCATAGCATGAGCACATCCACAGCCTTTTGCTGCGCCAACTAACTGACCATGTACAACTGGATTCAGGGGGGGAAGTGTCATCCTAGTTGCCTTTGTAAATGAGATATTCGGGGTGTGCACGGGACCAGCTGGTGTGGTTCAGTTTGAGTCTGAACTGGACCTGAACTGGACCAAACCAGTTTGGTCCGGCACCCCCTTGAACTCTCCCCCCTGGTTCAGGTTGGTCTAAGGAGGTTCCCAATTTTCTAAAAATTATTATTATTATTACAATACCCCCTTTGGGGGAGTTATTCAAGGTGGCAGGGGGGTCTGCAGAGGTTCCCCCACCCCGACCTCCCTTATGCCTCTTTGGCAGCTCATTGGCAGTGACCAGTGACCATTTTGAAGGCTGCTGCACCTGCGCAATGGGCCTCTCTGTGGCCTGGGCATAAGGGAATTATGGCATAAGGGAGGCTGGAGGGGGAGGGGGAGCCTCCGTGGACCCCCATCGCTGCCTCAAACAACTCAGGTAAGTGTCATTTTTTAAAAAAATGTAGAAAATCGGGGTGTGTGTGTGTGTGTGTGTGTGTGTGTGTGTGTGTTCGCTCCCAGGGGTGGGTGCAATCAGTCCGGTGTTGACAGAACAGAGGGTGGTTGGGTTTGACCCTGAACAGTCAAATGGTTCGACATCAAGCACGTTCCAAGTTGAACCTGTTCACACATCCTTAGAAGATATAGAGGATATTCACACTAACAGCCCTACCCAGGTAGGGCTGCTCACATAGAGTGCCAGGATTGAGCCTGATCTCAGGGCTGCCCCACAAGGTAGCCCAAGATTCCCTCCAGGCTATTACTCAGGTAGAAGGGCATAAACACACCCTTCTACCTGAGTAATAGGCCAGGTAATACACCATGGCACAAGGATCACCACAGTTTTATGTGGGAAAGTAGGTATACTCTTGCCTTCCCCACAGCCCTCCCTAGCCACCTGGGATTTGGGTTGTGTGAATGATCTTATATTCTCCCTGATGCTTATCCTAGTATGAATTGTATCACAGCTTTTCACAAAGTGGTACCAAAATAGTTGGCATATTTCATTGGTAAAATGCTCCCTAATTTCAACTTGAAACTAGATGTTTGTAAAGTGCGTGTGTCTGTCTGATGGAAAAGATGAAGAACATAACATCTCACTACTATGGAAATAGTTCTAGCCTGCAGAGTAAAGGAGAGGTTTGCTCCCAAACTGAAGTATGTTTCCTAGTAAGGATGTGCCAAACCCCACTGAAACATTTTGCAGGCTTAAACAAATGCTTTTGGCTACCCTTGGAATTCCTCAGCTCATTCACTTGAGGAAGCCCAAGTCTTTCCAGGAAATGTGAGAAAATCCCCATAGAGGTTTCACACCTTTTATTGAAATAGTTTTGCTTTTCCCTGGTAATGTTTCAGTCTACATTTTGCTTGAAGGAAGAACCATCACATTCAATTGGCTATGAATTTCAGCATAGGCCAAAACTTCAGTGGCAACATGTATAGAAGATGACATACTGACATTGTTTCAGATATGATCAAGAGTGTTGCTTTATTAATGTGCTCAGTGTAACTAGATTATGTTACAACATCATTGTAAGCAAGATTAAAAAACCTCACAACTTAAAGAACAATTATCATTGTTCTCAGTTTCTGCTAGTGACAGTGGACCAGTTCAGACAATTCTCCTCAGACTAGTTTCTTTTAATCATTTGGGGAAGGAGCATGGGCATGAACAGCTCTTCCCACCAGTTGTACCATCATCTAGTTGTGTTTTTCTAAATAGCTCCTCTATGTGCAAATACTACTGCATATTAACAGTAGAGGGGAAGTTCGGATGAACCCCCTCCATGATATTAGGTGCCAGTGTGCTGAGTGAAGGTGGGGGGCATCTGTACCCATGTTCTTCCCCAATACGATTAAAGGGTTCCATTGTAGTATCATCCCGACCAGCCCAAGAGTTGTTCTATTTACCCTGCCATAGTGGGATGATACAAAACTCCAACAAGGAAGACAGAGTTGTTATATTTATTTTCCCTGCCATAAGTGGGATCATACAAGCCCCCACCAAGATTCAAGTCTGAAACACTTGGGTTTGTGGTTGAGGGGTCAAGAAAGGCAATCCAAAGCCAATATTCTGGGAAGATTTTAAAGCAGAACACCCCATACACACACCTGTTGTGTAATACGTTTTGTACTGCATAGCAAACTGAAGCCTCTAAATATGGTTTCTTTCAGATGTCCAAGTACCAAGGTCACAGGACTATGAGCTTCTTGATGAGAACTCTGGAATGTGTGAAGTCATCCTAATGGGAAAATGTTTCTGAGAAAGAACAGAATGATCATTAAGAATGGGTTTTACCAATGTGTATGTACAGTTTGAACATCTGGGGCTGGGGGAAGGGGCGTAACTACCATTAGGCAAGGAGAGGCGGCTGCCTGGGGCCCCCCACGCCTCGAGGGCCCCCCCAGAGGCAAGTCACATGAGGCAAGTCACATGACTATATATTGTGAAGTGTGTGTGTGCATCAGCGAGGGGCCAATTTTAAAATTTTGTCTCTGGGCCCACTCCAGCCTTGTTACGCCCCTGGCTGGGGGCAGTTGCTCTTATTCAGACCAGCCTGGTAGATAAACTCAAATGAGCCCTCCAACCAGTGTTCCCTCTAACAGGGATTCCCAGATGTTGTTGACTACAACTCCAAGAATCCCTGGCTGCAATGGCTTTTCCTTGGGGATTCTGGGTGTTGTAGTCAACAACATCAGGGAATCCCTGTCCCTGACTGGTCTGAATAAGAGCAACTCTAGTTTTAGAATTCCGCCATTATGTAAACTACAGTACAGCTGGGCATATACTGTATTTCATACAGGAGTAAAAGAAAGGGTAGCCACTATCCAGAAAGATAAAACAGTCCAATCTAGTATACTGGGACTCATTCTATTGATACATTGCCTTGACAATATCCATTTAAACTATGCATTTCTTTCTGGAAAAAGTTTATAATGTGTAGTTTGCAAAAGTGCATACCTCATTATTACACTGAAGAAACGGTGATAAGGAAATCACTTTTATGATCTTATGTGAATAAACGGAATAGTTTTCTAAGTTGCAAAAAAGACTCTTCAAAACCTATCAAATAGGATTAAAATCTGCTGTTCTTTTGTTACTAGTTTTTTAAATCAGTTATTGCAACAGTATCTATGACTTGTCAGTCACTTAATTAACCAAAGAAAAGCTTGCTATTCATTTTATTCATGTATATATTAATACTAAAAACTAATAGAAAACAGCTAGTAAATTGTCCCCTGCATACATTGAACACAGCAACAATTACTCTGGCAGAGGAGATATAATAAAAGAGGAAATTTTAATAGTATCCTTATTCCATTTATTCTCATGGGCTTCTGTTTCAAGGTAGTGTAGAAATTAACAATTATTTTTTTCATTGTTTTTGATGATCTTTTTCTATTATGGACCTATCCAACTTAAAATAAAAATATATAATTTAAACTTTCAATTTTTTTTATTCAATTTGAGGGTGTCTTGAGATTTTCTTTCTGGTTATAGGCAGGTCCTGGATGCTTGAAAAAAATAAGCTACAACTTTATTTTCTGCCTGCTATAGAGAGCTAGTTAAGGCTGCACCAATCACCAGTAAAATCATGGTAACTTGACTTAAATGAAGAATTTTTCTATACTAATATAATTTGCATTTCTGGTATTCATTTTATTGACAAATATGTCTTTCCCATAGTTTACGAATGTCTGTCATATGATAGGTCCAAATACTTGTGATTGTTCCACCATCTAAAGCAATTAACTGGCTTCATACATGAAATTGTCAAAGGATTTCCTCTGCCTGCTTGGGAAATCTAACAAAGGGAACTATTCTCCAATTTAGTGACATGCTCATATGTTGGGGGGGAAATAGGGCATCAATAAACAGCCTGAGCTGGAAGAGTTGGATCTGATTATAAGGGCTGGGAGCAGGAGACCCAGGTCTCGATTAAAATACACAGCACACTATCATTTGCAGAATGAATACATGTAATCATTTTGACGGAGTAAGAAATAAGATGCAGGCAAGTTTTTAATATGTCCAAAGTTTCCCACAAGACAAGCTTCTTGGACTATTTGAAGTTCTGAATTTATTAAGCAATAGCTCTGTTTATCGGCTACCACAGGCCTGTCAAACATTTGTGATCCACAGGAAAGTTATGCTAATTCACCTGCTTGTAAGTGCTGATCCAGACTAACTAGTAGAATCAGCATGTGTCAGCAACTGTGGCACAAAAACAGCCAAACTGGCAAGGCCAACCCACTAATGAGCTGTGGTGAGGCATCCAGTGGCAGATAGACAGAAGTCTGCCTCGCTGACCATTCACTTTGCCTCACTGCCCATACCACTCCATACCCTACCTGGTGGTGGCCTACCTGCTGAGAATGCCACCACACTTATCTTCGTTCTCCCATGCCACTTGTCCCATTTCTTGAAAGGCATGGGTGGGGAACAAAGTGGACAAAAGTGTGGAGTCCTCTCCTCAGCCTCCTGCCTTTTCAAAAGCAGCAACAGGATGGATGGAAAGTTGTGGGAGAGTGAAAGTTGCCATTGCTAGCGAAGCGCCTTCCCTCCAGGTAAAGGGAGGAGGGAAATTGGTTTATGGCAGAGATTCTCAAACTTGGGACCCCAGATGTTGTTGCACTACAACTCCCATCACCCCAGCCACTGTGGCTGGGGAGGATGGGAGTTGTGGTCCAACACCATCTGGGGAACCAAGTTTCAGAACCCCTGGCTTATGGTGCAAGTGCTGAAAATAATTGGAGGTTGGGGTTAGGGATGTGCAAGCAAGTTCAGATTGGAACTGGTTCAAAGTCAAACCTGTCCGGTGTGAAGGATTGGGGTCAAGAAGAACCACCCCTGGTTCTGCTCAACCCTGGACTGAACCACCACCACCCATGGCCAATTTGGGGGGGGGTTTGCAGACCTTTTACCAAAAAAAAATTTTTTTTTAATTTAAAAAAACCTAAATCATATTATATATTTGTAATACATCTCCCTGGACTTTTCCCTCCTATATAATACTTTCTTCCTAACATTGCCCAATACTTATTATATACAATTCTGAGGGTGTTCACACAGTTTAAAACTATAAGTGCTATATTGCTAAATTAGTGTCCTATACAGGTTTGGGAGCTGTGCTCGCTCCTGATTTTCGGTTGTGTGGAAGCAAACAACTAGATAGGAGGTGGGAGAAATGATTGTGCAGGAGACAGGAGCTGGGTAGGACAGCACCATCCTACCCAGCTCTCAAAACCAGCATTTGACCAAGGTAGGAGGGAAAGCTGTCCCACCCAGTTCCCATCTCCCACACCATCACTTCTCCCTCCTCCTACCTAGTTGTTTGTTCCTACACAACCAAAAATCGGGAACAAGCACAGCTCCCAAACCTGGGTAGTTTTCGATTGTGTGAATACCCTCTCTGTGTATTCCCGTCCCTATCCTGCCCCCTTGTTTTCTAAAATTGCTTTCTTGAATAATATTTTATCTAGTTTTAAATCTTTTGCACACTGTAGTAGTTTAATACTAGTAATGCTATTAGGTGTTAACTTTGACTGCGTTATGCTCTCCTGAATTTCTGTCTTCATCTGTTATATTCTTGTTTTCTTTTCAGAAATAAAAATATGCCCACCAAAGAGTTAATATCATCTAAAATTAATCTTTGCTAGGATTATCATGATGGGTACAGGACACCTTTTACAGGGGAGGGTCTGTATTAATGTGACAAATTAAGGGAGGGGGATTAAAAGGGTTTTTCAAAGTGTAATGTATTTTATGGGCAGTCCCCGAGGGGGGGAAGATTTTAATAGTTCATGAAATATGTATAGCTTACCTGAGACTGAAATATCCAACACCATTAGCAAGGTAGATTGAAGTAGCTCATTGAGCAGTATGGGTTGGTGAAAATATATTAATCATTGCTAGAGTATTCCCCAAAGGTAAAAGAAATGTTTTGAATCATAACATATGCAGATGGATGGAACATGCTAGATCACATTTCAGCAGTGCCACAAGATGGGGCGTACTATACCTAATAGTGCTTCTGTTTGTCACCCCAAAGGGCAATAGCAGAGGGGAAACAGGAATGCAACAGGAAGTAGTGCACTAAAAAGGGGCTTCCTGTCACAAGGGTTTAAAACATACGGCCGCTTTTTAAGGTCATGGTGGTAGTGATTTTTTTCTGTTCCAGTCTTGCTGGTCCACATGGTCTAGTAGTGATCATAATGGTAATCACTACTCCCCAAGAATATATGGTTGGCATTTTCTGGAAGCAGCCTAACCATCCCTAAAAGGTGTCTGTTAAAAACCTGAAAGAAGTTTGTACCATCTTTAAAGACAACTTCTTTCATTATTGAAATACTATAACAGTCAGTAAGGGCATGGATGAACCTACTTTCATTGTGGGGCGGGGAGGCAAGGATGAACCTACTTTCACACTAGAAAATGGTTGCTAAAGTCTTTAGTGCGCCAGCCTGGTGCACGCCCATAAGTTCCACACTGCTCTCTGCAGTGTGGATCAGTGGGAGTTGGGAAAATGAGTCCCAGCCTCCAGGAATCCCATAATGCATTGGGTCATTTCCCTGAATTTGGTTGCTCTCAATTCTGTGCATGCTCGGGCTGCACACACACAACCCTGGCATCAGGGTTCTGGACACGGTCACGCCCTTAACCCTGGCTAAAGGCCAGGGTAAAAAGTCAGGTGGAGTGGGAGGGTAGCGCCAGAATCAGGCTTGGTCCCAGCACTGCACACAAGCAGACCAGCCCAGTCTGGGTTGCCCTCGCCTGAGTTAGGCTGCTCATGTGAATAGGCTTAGTGAGTTCTATACAACTTCCAGCCAATCTAGAAGAACATTTAGCTGCCATTCTCATGCAAATGGATAAATGTGAACAAAAGTACAGAGATTCTAGGGAATCATGGGCACACTTTCTCTTGTGTTGTCTTTCTTGGGGGATGGAATTTGTTTCACATAGAAGCCTGGTGGCTGGGTATATTTTAATGTTCTGGTTATCATGCAAAAAATCACTAATGAACAAGTTTAAGCAGTGTGCAGACAAGGACGCCTGCTGTGAATGCTGAAGTACTTATCATACCATGTCACTTGGCAGGGCTCATGGTGTGTAGTTGTTTAAATTTAGCAATGTAGCATTTACTGGCTTTGTAATACATACAATGTGTTGAGGAGGCAATGTGGTGGGAAATAGCAACATTTATTTCATCTAATCTCTCTTTATTTGTATTCTTATTTGCTAATGAGAGTTAGAATACAGTCAAGGGTTCCAAGATTTGTTTGGGCATTTGCAGAATTGCTAATACTAGATTAATGCAGCATTTAATTCAGCTTAGGAGCAGGTCAGATGAACTTCTCCCTGCATGGTTAGGAGGTGGCATGTGGGACACCAAGTGGAGAGAGAAATGCATGTGCATATTCCTCCCCACATGCATTGAGGATGGATGCTTTGCAGTATTGCCAGAACTGGTCCATTGTGCCATGAGCTCATTCTGCCTTGTGTTCTGCCCCTTCTGAACTCCAGTTTAACCAGGAGACATTCTAAAACTCATTCTGGAATTAGAGTATGCACATTTTGTCATAGTTTTCATTTCCTTCAATTTATTTGCATCTTCACACTCCTCCTGCTTTAGGGAAGCCTAGCCTGATTTTGTCTGATCGTGGGAGCCACCAGGCTCACAGGTGAGCCTGGCTGCTTTCCGGCGGTTAACCCGCCAAACAACTCCTCCCCTTAAACTGGGTTGTCTGTTAAAAACCTGAAAGAAGTTTGTACCATCTTTCAAGACAACTTCTTTCATTATTGAAATACTATAACAATCAGTAAGGCTGTTTATTGTTGGAGCACTCCGCAAACCTGTGTTGTTTTTTAAAATTGTGCATATCTGCTGTGCGGCGCCACGCCATGGCTACTCATGAGTAGACCCTTGGGGGAGGTGAAAAGCCGCCTCCCGGCTCTGGGGGTCTCTCCAGTATGCCCTGCATGCTCACGCAGGGCATACTGGAGCTTCCAGGGGTTGCACGACCCCCCAAACTCCCCAACCCCCTGCGGCTCCATCACAGAGCTGGCAGTCGTGTGGGCAGCTGATTCGGCTGCCCAGGGCTCCCGCCCTGCTTGTGTGTGGGGAGAGTGAGCTTAGCCCGCTCTCCCCGCTTACCTTTCCAAACCGGGTCTCACTGATCGTGAGACCCAGCTCAAGAACAATCTTGCTGGATCGGGCCCAAGGCCCATCTAGTCCAGCAACCTGTTTCACACAGTGGCCCACCAGATGCCGCTGGAAGCCAAAGGCAGGGGTTGAGGGCATGCCCTCTCTCCTTCTGTTACTCCCTTGCAACTGGTATTCAGAGTCTATGCCTGCCACACTTCTCAGTGGCCACCTCTGATCATTTGCCCCACCCTCTGCAGTCTCCAGACTCCTCCTGCCTTTGCCTGGTAACAGGGACCCCATGTTGCTGCATCCCAAGCTTCCATGCATTTAAAGGGTAAGAACCACGGTGGGGAAAGCCTGCTTTCCAGTGTGACTTATGGTCTCCACTTTGTCAATCCATACAAAAAGGATGGGATGACAAAACAGGCACAGTGGGAGAGGTTTCCACCAATCAAAGACTGCAGAAGTATGTGCACAAACACATAGAACCTTGGTGACACCAGAAACTGGGCAACACGGTTGTTTCCCAACCGTGGGAAAGGACACCCATGCCAGGGGAGTGATACCACATTGCTTGGCAGAAATACCAATGTGCCAGCCCTATGCAGAAACCTGTGGAAACCCCATCCATGGAAACCTTTCTGCTGTCCAGTCATATAAAGAAAGAGACAAGATGTATCCCCACAAATCTCCTGTCCCTATCTGTCCATTTGCTTGTATTACTTGAGCAACCTACAACACACACCTTGGCACATTGCCCAGCAAGGACCTTTAATTGCATTGCCTTTTCCATAAAAGGCATTTAGACAGCTTATATCTGGGGAAAGGGAGGGGACACATGTTCAAGGAACCCTTTCATTAATAACACACCTGAGCTAGTGCGGCTGCCCAGCAAGGCATCCTTTCTTAGGTGTAGTATGTGGACTACACATACCTGATGTAGTATGTGGACTTGACTGTATAGAGTGCTCATCTAAACACTGCATGTCTATGTACGTGTATCAAAATGTCCAGCCTTGGGCCACCAGCTTGGAGGTGCCCCAGACTGATCTGGCACCATGCACACCATCAAAAGAGTCTACCCTCAAAGGGATAACCCAAAATTTGGATTAAAAGATAGCCTCAAGAATTCTTAACTGGCTATTTTTTTGGTACCAGTTTATAGGGGAAGTGGGGCCCAGCCCCTTCCCTTTGGGTGAAAGCATGCAGTCTCAGCCATTCCTCATGAGAACCATCCTGAGTTATACCTAGATGATGTCTGAACAGGGATGCACTAGAGTGCCCTGTGTGACGATAAAATATACAATAGATTCATGTCCCTTTCTCCCAAGGACTGCTCTCTCATAAGAGTGGCAGGCCTTAGAGACATGCATGTGAGCCAGAAGGCTGTTGCCACCCAGCCTAGTTGCTAGATCTCTACACGCACCGGGGAAGATACCTTTCCCAGTCCCAGTGACTGCCATAAAGCAGGAATCCAAGCACTCCCTCTAGCAGTCTGCTCTCCCCACAACACATACTCATGTGTTTATTTAGTTATTTATTTATTTATTTAGCCCCACATGGCCACCTGGCTTGCCAGGGATTGCTCTAAACCAGGGATTCTCAACGTTGGGTCCCCAGGTGTTACTGGACTTCAGTTCCCATAATCCCCAGCTCCAGTGGCCTTTGGTTGGGGATTATGGGATTTGAAGTCCAGTAACATCTGGGGACCCAAGGTTGAGAATCCCTGCTCTAAACCATGGATGCCATACCCTAAGATGCTGCATGATGGCCAATTTACGTACACTGCAATGCTGGTCCAAGCCCGGGCCATTTGAATGTGGACTAGGATCTATCCCTGGTGTTTCACTACTCTGCCAACCTGCGACCGGTCAAACACATGGAGTGCCATGGATTCCTTGGGAGTCTGGAAGGGTTGAGGGGAGAGGTGAAGGTGCTGAGTATGAGTTATAATTTTAACCAGAGATACCAGGGGGCCCACATCAGTGGGGGGCCTTAGAGTTGGATGGCCTATGCATGAGAGTGCAGTCCAATGAAAACCTGAAGCTCAGGGAGTCTCTGGTCCTCCCCAGTGGACTGGCCCTCTCATGAAAGGGCTAATACCCAGTTGGCAAATCAACGTGGTGGCAGGATTGTGTTGGGGCTTCCTGGACTGCTTGGCCTGGGTCTATGAGTCCAAGAGCATCCTTTGTCACAGTGGACCAAATCCCAGGATCCTTTGCCTGCCCTCATTTACATATTCCCTCCTAGTAAGTCATCATGATCCCTTCCCAGAGTAACAGGAAACTAGTGCCCTTCCACATCCCCCAGTATCAGTAGTTGTGCTTCTGTGAGACTGTATGGTTGCAGTTTCCTTGCAAGTGGTGCAAGTGGTGTGGGGAACAGGTTTAAATGCCCTTTCCCTGCTGAGCGTGGGAGATCAATGCCAAAAAGATATGATCACATTGGGCACATCCCCTTGAAGATTGTGGCCAATGGTTGCCACTCTAGGGATGTCCTGATGCCTTGCCCGCAGTCTGGCAATGTGAGTGCTACTGATCTTTCTGGGATGTGGTCTTGGGAGACTAGGAAGAGGGAGGGGCCCCTCTGCCCACAAGCCAGATGCTGCAGGATGATTCCAGGGCTCACAAACCAGCCACAGGTTTATTTACCTGAGGTTTTATGCTATGTCCAAAGGTAGCCAGAGCCTGGTTCATCTGTAGACAGAGGTTGACCTCCAGACTAACATTGCATGTACTGGTTAAGATTTCATGCATGTAGTGGGAGAAGGGCAATTCTCGCTGCTGCACCTCCCTCCCTTTGCAGCCCTCTGTGCCTCCCAAACATATATCCCTGAGGGCTGCTCAACCTGAAGGCAGAGAGTTTGCAGAGGGAAGAGAGGACTGGCAAAACTTTCCACTCCCCCATTGTATGCACAGCACACAACATTATTCGGCATACACAACGTCTTGATGTCAGTGAATGGAAAGCAAACACACTCAGTTTTCTCCTCTTTGTCTCCATGTGTAGTTTGAATGAGCAGGATTGGATTAGCAGGCCTTTTCCCTGTAATTGTGATGGGTCTGCTGGCCCCAATCTCAACCTTCACATTGGGCCAAAGGAAAAACATACAGCTGTGCATGCACAGACACCCATTCTCACCTTCAACCCAACATCTGGCGGCTGAGAGTATGGCTCAATATGGAGATAAAGGTGAGGAGAGGGCTCATGTTTTTGACAGGAATCAGTTATCTAGTTGTGATTCATCCCTTATTTATTTTTAAGAAGAAAATAAACCAACACTCACTAAACAAATTTTAAACTTAGCGGGCTTTAACTCGGGGTTTGTGGGATGTTTCCTTCAGTTAGCATAATGAATATACTTCCTGTACAACCACTGATACTCACACCTGAAAAGGAGGACACCATAGCTGGTAACATGAATATTATTTATTCAAATATTTAAAATATTTGTAGTATGAGAGGAAATGACAGAGACTGCAATTTTATAACAGCAAGAGTGATATCTGTAGGTAGCAGTGACACTACATTCCTTAGGGCATGTTGTGAGAAATATTCTGAAGTATACAGTGTCATACTGAAGTGAAACCAAAACACAAACTCCAGTGCAGACTCAGAGGGTTTGTTTTTTTAAAAAAGTGAACTGGAACAGAACCTCTTCTAAAATCTTTCATTTGCCTTGAAGTTGAATCAGAATTTAACTCCTAATCCAAATGAATTGTGGTAATTGGTTCAAAAAGGGATCCAGAAATCAGAAGCTGAGGAAGGCCCTCTGATGGTGGTGAGTACTGATGGCAAAGCTCTCTTCCCTTCATTCCTGTCAGAAAACAGCTTGATTTATTCTGAGCCCAATCCCAATGCCTCCAGTCAGGGCCATCCTTTGGTTGGGTGAATAGTGGCAGCTGCCCTGAGCCCTACACCACACCAAGCCCCGCGCCTCCCCCCTTCCCCCGGAGTGGCTGCTTCCCCATTCTGTTCCCCATTCTATAGCTCTGCCATGGCTTCTAGGCAGGCTGCAGTAGGGTATTAAATCGCAGAGTAGCATCAACTGGCGAGAGAGCCCTTCTTTTCTGGCCATGGTGGGTCTGCACTTTAACACCTTGGTGCAGCCTGGCTAGAAAGTAAGGCAGCGCTGCGTGACTGGGACAAGTGGTGCACACAGCAGGCAAGAAAGACGGGGCTGGCCCAGCCTTGAGATGGACAAAAGAGGCCAGTGGATTTGTACATAGCTAAGGAATTTGGGAGCTGGCTTCTCTCACTCTCCTGGCCCAGCTTGCAGCCAGTTTGCTAGATGGCGGGCTTGCTTTCTCTCTTGCAATCCCTCCTTCTAGCAAACTGGCTATAAGTCAGCCTGGAAGAGCCTGATGAAGGGGGACAGGCAGCCAAGGAGGCAGAATGACCACAGTTCTGAGGGTCATGGCTTGGGACCCAAATGCACTTACATTTGCTCTGGGCCCTGCTCCCCCCACAGCATCCTGCCTTCAGTGACATTAGCAAAGGCACAATGGTGTCTGAGGACCTCCCTGTAGCATCCTCATGAGCCCCAACCTCAAATGTAAGGCCTTTGGACAGATTTACAAGAAGCAAGAGACTTGGTTAAAGCAAGGCCCGCAAACACATCAGTTACTGGACTGGGTTCTTTTACCAATAAACTTCATCTCAGTAAAAGCCGGGATCCGATATGTTTGTTTGTTTATCAGATTTGTACACTGCCCTAAACTTTCATCTCTGGCTGGTTAACAATAACATAAAACAAGCTAAAAACATACACAAAATTTAAAACAATTTAAACAATTTAAAAGTCAAAACAGATTTAAACCTAAACATTTAAAAAGCTGGAAAAGCTTGGGTGAAGAGGTGGGTTTTCAAATGCTTTTTAAACATTGTTAGAGATGGGGAGGATCGTATTTCAGTAGCAGGGGTGTATCTAGGGTAGGACAGGCAGGGCACATACCCTGGGCACCACCTGAAGGGGGCGCCATTTTTTAAAATTAAAAAATTAAGAAAAATGGCCACCAAAAAGAAAATGGCCACTATGCATGCTCAAATGGCCTCTGTGCGGCCCTAGGCCATGCCAGGCCTCACAGAGGCCATTTGAGCATGCGCAGTGGCCATTTTCTTTTCAGCAGTCATTTAAAAAAAACATTATTTTAAAAAATGGCCACCGCACATGCTCAAATGGTCCCTGCAAGGCCCTAGAGGCCAGCGGGGGAGGGGGAGCCTTTGCAGACCGCCCCCCCACAGACTTTAGGATGCCCCCCAAATGGGCTACAGGTAATTTTTTTTAAAAAAAATTAATATAATATAAGTCACTGTACACATATTCAATTTGGCACTATGTACAGAGAATCAGGGCTTGTGAATACTGAGCTGAAGCTTATGAGCTAGGATTGTATTCATTTGCTCTTACTTTGCTTCTTGTGATAAGTGAGTTAAATGTGATGTCTTAATAGTATGGCTATTGATGGTGAGTTTGTCTTTGAATCAGTGTGAAATCCTTAGTATTAAGGCCCACTGGGAGTTTCTCTCTTTCTCTCATTTTAACTGTCTTTCTGAAATACTAGAATATATTCCAAGCGGTGACACAGTTTACTCTACATATCCTTTAATTATTTTCAGAGTATCTGGGAAAAGTCAAATTCTCCATTTATTTTTGAAACTTATGTAATAGTGATGCTACAATGCATAGTAGAGAATTAGACAGGCACTTCTGTTTAGTTTTCCAATTACACCTCCACATAGTATTTGGGTATTTCATGAGCCCCAGCATACTGAAATTTGTAGTTTTCCAGCATTTTTTGGTCTGGCTACGTCCGCTGCTAAATAGTTTTTGAAATACTAAAAGATTAATGAGCCTGACTTGTATTTTTCAGCTGATATTATGGTAAAGTTATCTGAAAGATGAGTGTCAGATGTTTGGACAGGGGGCGCAATTTCAGTGCTTGCCCTAGGCACTATTTTCCCTAGATACGCCTCTGGGGAGTGCATTCCACAGTCTCAGGGCAGCAACTGAGAAGGCCCGTCCCCATGTGGCTACCAGTCGAGCTGGCGGCAACTGAAGACAGACTTCTCCAGACAACCTCAGTGGGCAGTGGGGCTCATAATGAAAACATTCTCTTAAATACCCAGGGCCCAACAAGATATGTGTTTATTTGGCAATAAGAGTTATTTAACTTCAAACCTAATTAATGCCCCTGTGCTTTTCAGAAGTGACCCATTATTCCAAGTTGTTAATTAAAGTTATTTATTTATTTATTTTGTTACATTTTATCCAACCCCAGTCTGAGCAGCTCAGACTGGCATTTGTCCCCCTACCCCGCCAACACTGAATTATGAGAATTTGCTACCAACTTAACAGTGGTTTCCTCTTTGTACTGGGTCATTTGGGCATCAAAGCATTATAATCTTGGTTTCAGTTCTGATTCAAGATTTGAAGCGTTTTTTAATACTACGATTCAATTATCAGTTCAAACACTAAAGTACCTAGTTCATCCACAAATTCATTCAGATACTGTTCATATATATTAATACCTTAAGCTTCACAGAATTAGAGAAGATCTATTTTGTGAAGGGTAATTTTCATGAAGAAAAGTTAGTTTTTGGTAAGGGATGCTCTCTTTTGCTGAACAGTTCTCCTTTCCCTAAATTGATTTTTTTCTAAATGGATTTTTGCTGAAAATCCAACATCACAAATATTCAGTGCCACAGTCAGGGGCAGCCCAAGGCCTTGAAGCACCTGAGGCAAAGTGTACAATCCTGCCTTGCCCCATGCCCCAGGTGGGGGCTAGCCCCCTTTCAGAACCTGCCTTTGAGCTTTGCAAGTGCACTGGTGGCGGGGAGGGGGGCAGAGAGGAAGGAAGGCTGCCAGCAGCCTCCTCTCTCCTCATGCGTCTTGGGAGCTTTGCAAGGAATCCAAAGAGAGTTGCTGTTTGTTTGCAGAATTTGCAAGGCTCAGGTCTGTACCAAAGAGTTGTTCCGATGGTTGGGCGGGGGGGGGGGGGCGTTTCTTGCTGCCCTGCTGGCACCCTGACAATACAAATACAACAAATATTTATATAATTGATTTTAAAATCAACTGATTGTGTTTGTTTGTAAACCATCCTGAGCCATTTTTGGAAGGGTGGTATATCAATCAATCAATCAATCAATCAAACAAACAAACAAACAAACAAACAGATAGATAAATAGAAATATACTGCTTTTCAACAAAAGTCCCCAAAACGGTTTACATAGATAGATAGATAGATAGATAGATAGATAGATAGATAGATAGATAGATAGGGCTCCCTGTCCCCAAAGGGCTCACAAACTAAAAAAGAAACATAAGATACACACTAGCAGCAGCCACTGGAGTGATGCTGTGCTGGGGATGGATAGAGTCAGTTCCTCTCCCCTGATAAATAAAGAGAAACATCACTTCAAAAAGGTGCCTCTTTGCTCAGTTAGCAGGGGATAACCTAGAGGGTGTCAGAGAACCCCCTCTCTGCTATCTGAACCCCCAATCTGCTACCTGAGGTGACTACTTTACCTTCCCTCATGAAAGAGCCACCCCTGGCCACATGAGTGTCAAATACTAAGGTTCCATAATAGAAAAATGGGAGAGGAAAATACAGATGTTCTTTTAAAACAACAACACGGAATTAATATTTGTGGCACTGTATATCAATATAATCACTGAGACATCTTATAGATGCAATATTCAACTTTTATTTTGTTGGAACTTTACATGAAGCTGCACATAGAAATGAGTATGCACATGACCTGGGCCTACATGTGACTTGGGTGAACAAAGTTCTGAACATAAAATAAGAGCCCACTTTCAAATTTCCTTCTTTGTTACCCAATTGGAAGGATCTGTCTTGATAAATACTGCCTTCACCACACAGCTTACAATTTTATTATAGGGCGTTGGGGTTATAAAAATCTAAGAGCACAGATCCAAATGATTAAAAACAAACATTGACTACTCTCATTTCTTAAAAGCATTTAATTATTTATTTTGAATAATTTGATACCCGAGTAAATTAATGCTAAAGCATTTCTCTGTTTGTGCCAAATCAGTGCCTCCCAGTAGGAAGTTAGTCCATCTTTGCAAGTAAGCTTTCTTTCTCAGTAGGCAGTCCATTTCTGTAGAGTGCCATTAAGTTAATTTCAAAAAGAACCAGTAAAGGTATATGGAGCAGGCAGTAATAGCATGGAAAATATCCAAAATTACTAGACCCCAGCAACAGAACTTGGATGCCATTTTCATGCACTAATAATTTGTAGTTTACATATGGAAGGTAACTATAAACCGACTACTTTCTTAGTTAAGACACGTAGGCAATTACAAATATGTCATTAGCAGTTTGCCATTCAACATTTGAGAATAACAGAGCTATTTTTTCCTTTTTTAAAGAGAAAAAAAGAGAAAATAAAAAGAGAGAACAAAACTATTTACGGATCATTATCAAAGGCAATACACAAGGTTTGTGTCACTAAGGCTGTGATTGAAAAACCAATTAAGCAGAGGTACTTGAATTTAAGCTGATTTAGTTCCAAATTCAATGGGATTAAATTGTCATCAGTCCAGGTATTTCAACCTTAACGAGGTTGTGGACTGGCCTGTTTACTTGAAGCATGATCCACGTATGAAAATATATATAGTTGGTCATCAATAGGTTCAGATCTGTAAACAATGTAGGTCAGGGGTTCTCAGACTTGGATCCCCAGCTGCTGTTGGACTACAGTTCCCATAATCCCCCAGCCACAATGACTGAATGCCGGTGGAATACTGGGAGTTGTAGTACAATAACTTCTGGGGAGCCAAGTTTGAGAACCTCTGATATAGGTGAATTCCCATAGCTTTAATACATTTATTTATCCATGAAGAAACAACCAGGATTGAAAATGATAAGATCAGTGGACAATTCATAGGGAGCATGTGTCATTTCTTTATCTCTCTCTTTAAACACCACTCTCAATACTGAGCATGACCAAAGTATATACAGTAGAACCCAGGAGCAGGGTTGTAGCTATTATTGAGTGAATGGGTTCAAAGAACTGTTAGGAATTCTGTCTGGTAAGAGAAACCCTTTTTCATTATAGCAGAGTGCACAGAGGCACAACACAGCGGAATTTAGTTAGGCATGTGTGTATGCTGAGAGTAAAGTAACTTGGAGTCAGTTCATAGTTTCAAATCAATATAAGTAATATGTATTAGAAAACTCCATTCTAGATAGGAAAGTGAGGAGATAGAATCTCTAATCTATCTGTCTAGCTGGATGCAGATGGATTCTGCATCTCTGCACACATGGTGAAGGGGAGAGGAGCTTACATGTTGAAGGGAAGAGGAAGAGGAAGTGGCAGGAAGGAAGGAAGTTCCTGAGATTAGCAATCTACATATCAAAGGGATAGTGTCAGAGCAGTAGAGAAGGGATGACCAATGTCTTGACCCTCTAGCCCTCTGACTCACTAGTCTGTCCTCCTATGTCATTGAGACAAGAGACAGCGCATAATCCTTCACTTCCAACAAGAACCTGGGCCCCCGAGCTCCTAAGGGCCCCCAGCTCCACCCATCCCTATTTTCTTCATTATCTCCCTCACTCTGAGGGGCTTCCGGAGAGAGGGGTGAACAGGGGAAGCTTCTTCCCTAGCTATGCCCCTGCCTAGGAGATTCAGATTCTTCAGGCTCAGAAATATGGCTATTCATATAAGAGCAAAGTTTGATTATCAAGAGGTGGATGACTGAGAGCAGTGAGCATATTTAGCTCCCATCCTTAATGGCAGCCCTGAGTGCACACACAGCACACAGGAATCCATTTCACTCTGGGGGCCCTTGCACTTGGCAAGCCCTCCTCCCCATATACCCTACCCCACATAATCGTAGGCCTTTTGCTAGCATGAAGAATATTGGTAAGGAAGTTCAATATTTTATTTCGTTCTAGGAATAAACAAAAATGACTCTTGACTATTTGAAGTTTCTGTGAAGCATGTTTCATGGAATTTCCTGCTGCTTCATAGATTTCCAGGCGGGATTATATATTTTCATATCTATTTCATCCCCAACAGCTCCTGTTTAGTCTGTTTTCATAAGAAACCCAATGCTATAAACAGTTCATTTTGAAAAGCTTTAAAGTGGCAATCTTTGTACTATGCATAAAGATGGGTACTATTCTGTCTCTGTCCTCTTTAGTTTACTGCTAGGGATATAATTTAGGACAAAAGGGCAATTTGCATCACATAAATAGCTGGTGAAAATCAGGATGTCTCCACTTAAAGGCTCCTATGCCAAAAGTATCATTGCCCCAGGGCATGGGCAGACCTGCTGTTCATGCCCACCCAGAAGGGACAGTGACAATTGACAGGGCACGTCCATCCCAAATTTTGGAACTGGTAGCTGCTGGTGGGGGTGTGTCTAGAGCCATGTGTAAATAAGAACCTAACTGTGATGCTCCATTCCATGCCATTCTGGGAATGGAGAAACTACCTGGAATGGAAGAAGCACACTATCACCTCTGGTGCTGGTGTAGTTCTTCTTCCTCTATGATTTTGACCCTCCATCTTCTTTCTGCATCCCTGCTATACTATAATATCAATGTGGGGTGCTGGAGCCAGGAGCAAACAACCACCACATAAGAACTGGGCAGGTCTCAGGTAATCTGGGGAAACTGGAAACAAGAACTGGTCAGTCAGGAACAGGGCTAAACTGGACACAAACTAAAGAGAAAGACAAGTTGGAAAGCACAAACAGTAGTTGCCACTCAGCCAGAGGCTTGTGCATGATCTGGAATCTTGTCTCCCTTGCAGTACCAGCAACATTTCAGAAAGATCATGGGGAGGGCTATCCAGGCAAGGCAGCAAGAGAAAAACAACAACCAAATAGATGGTGTCCAACAGTGGAATCCTTGGTTGGGCAGATCATGTTCAGGGCCTTCCTTTCCCCTCTGCCAGGTTCTAGCCAGGCCTCAGAGTCTGCCTATCCCTTTTCTTGGTGCTCTCCAGGGCCTTTTCTTTCATAGGCCCCCTGGTCTGGAGGTCTGGCCTTGGGCTGCTGCAGGTCACAGTGCTCTGCTTCGCTGGAGATGCCAGTCGCTGTTATGCCAGTCGCTCATCATCAGCCGGCTCCTTCTTATACAGCCCCTAGCAGCAGGGACAACTCTCACGAGATCTCGGGTCCGAGCGAAGTCTCATTGCGAGATCTCCTGAGAGCGGCCCAAAGTCTCACAAGATGCTCCCAAGCTCTTGCAAGCTCCCCGACTGGCAGGGAGAATCTCAGGGAAGCCCTCTTCTGGCTGGCCAGACTATCACCAGTCAGCAGGGGCCACAGCTTCGCCACCAAATGAGGTAAGTGACACCACTGGGTGCCCCCTGCTCCAGCTGGCTTTCCCTGTCTGCCTGCCTCCCTCACCTGTCGGCAGGGTTCCCTGACACCAGTGTACTGACTAATGTAGCATAGGCCCTACATGTCATGCACATGAGCTGCACATGTGTTCAACTAATTCAACAGCGCCAATCATGCATGGGGGTGATTTTTTTCCTTACATAAAAAGAAGAGCTCTGCTGTATCAGGCCCACGGCCTATCTAGTTCAGCATACTATTCCCACAGTGACTCACCAAATGCCTCTTGGAAGCCCTCAAGAAGGAGATGAAGACATGCCCCTTGCCTGCTGTTGCTCCCCTGCCACTTGTATTCAAAGGCATGCTGCCTCAGAACATGGAGGTAGCCTATAACTGTCCAGTCTAGTAGCCCCTGGTAGACCTGCCTTCCATGAACATGTCTAAACCCCTTTAAAAGCCACCCAAGCACATGGCCTCAGAAATTTCCCCTGGAAATGTTCTGTACTGAAAACTTGTCCCTGAGGGTCTCATAGACCTCAGGGACATATTTTTGAGTAGCACAAGGCACTTCTGGGAGATTGATTAAATTTGTCACACACATGCACACACGCACACCATTGTGGTGGCTGCATTAGTCTGGATCTCTTCAGGAGCACAGGCACTTCTTTATACAGTGCAAGTGCTGTATTAGTCAGGCGGTTGGCCTGTATAATTAAATCAAATAATGAATTTATTACAGAGCAGAATGCAGCCGTTCTGCGGACCCCTTGGCTGCTGTTTAGTTGTCTTTCAGCAGGTACTCCATTCTACATATCCAGGCCATGAACAAAGGTATTACAAAATCCAGAGAAAAGATTCTCATTTGCTATGCAATATGTATGTATTTCAAGAAAGAACTAGGAGATCATTGTTCATATGTTCAATATGTTTTGCCATCCTACCCTTTTCTCTTACACACTGACTCATCCAAATAATTTTATCTGTCTAAGAAAAAAACAGTTTAAAAAAACACTGCAGAGAGGCTGTTGGTGCAAATAGAGTAATGTTCGTCTCACTGAAAATGTACAAAAATGGATTTGGGGGTAAAAGACGTAAAGATTAAGACCAGAAGCACTAACTCATATCCCTCCCATAGGGATGCCCTGTAGGCAGTGAAGGAAATGTAGTAAGTACAACTAAAATTGGATTTCATAATTGCCACTAATAAAGGGGAGAGCCTGTGCAGCAATTTACTGTGCTGTTGGCAAAATGAATTGCTCAAGGCATATTAGATAACACAAATACAGTAAGTAAATGATGATTAAAATAACTATATAGTAAGTATTGTATATGCTGCAGCACAACTCCTTTCATGGATACTTTAGCTATCTTCCCTTGCAATTATGTTTATTGTTTATTATTACATTTTTATTTTTTAAAGAAATAATTACATCAGTAAACATTCTTATTTTATAAAATGCTTTTTGATTTAGCCTCCCCCCCCCCCATGGGGTAAAAGAAAGCATGACGTCATTCCGTGGCATTAAATACTATTAAACAGACCATAACTAACATTAGTCATATAAATTATACATAAGCTGACACTTTAATGCACGTAGTGAAGAACTGCTTTACGGCTGTGCAATCTTTTCCAAAACAAGTTCCAAAGAAATAACATCACTGGTTATGTTTCATAGTTGCACACTGGTAACTGAATTAGCATACATTTACTAAGTTAACTCAGAGAATTTTTCTTGTAAGATAATCATTTATTTTATCTGAGGCTTAATGTTTCATGCTGTATTTTTGCCAAAGTCAATATAATTTCAGCCAAGGGCCATTTCTAATTTTGCATTTTATTTTTGACTACCTAAATAGACATGCATTTTCTAGTTGGGATGGCATGCAAACCAAGCTCTCTTTAAAAATTAGGTTCATATAGAGTTTATTACATTCTCTTAAGTTTCAGAGCCTTGCATTTGTGTACACACACACACATGCACACACACAATTTAGTATATTACATACTGTTTAATTTCTTATTTAAAATAAATGTGTCCTCATTTTGACCCGACATTAATAACCTAAAAAAATAGCATAGTTTTAGAACACGGTTGCACAACTCAAATGCCCCGCTGGGCCAGAACCAAACATGACTTAGAGCTTGGGGGATGAAGTCCATTTTCAGCACATTATTACATAAAATTATTAATAAAAATATTAAAGGAATTTTAGTTACTTGTTCATCTCCCTGTTAAGGGACCCACAATTTTTAACCAAGGATATTGGCCAGAAACTAGGTCTTATTTCTGCAAAGTCAGTGAGGCACCTGGAGTGCCCCAAATAAATCCAAATAAATCCCTAAATCACTGTCACTTTCATATTGCTATCCTAGTCATGCTTACTTGGGAGTAAGCCTTATTGGGTACACCATGGGATCTGTAGGATAGCGCTGTGCCACCTGGTGAGAAGAAGGAACTAGATTCATTAGCCAGCAACTGTCTATGCAGAACTAAGGCATTAGCAAAACAGGTGATACACATGGGCCACTGCCATACCTCCCCATATAATGTACTGTATCTTCATTTTTCCAGTCTGAGAAACCCATTGTTAGGATACGTAGCCTATAGAGGTCCTATCCTCTTCTTGATTTCCAAATATTTGCCCTACTTTTCCTACCTGCTTTTCATTTGCTCCATTTACCAAGAGATTGCATACCAGGTTCTGATATTGTTGGATTGCTTTCCAATCTGTCCATTCCACGTTCTGCTAATACAGGCCTGCACAATATAAAGCCCAGGGGCTGGATATGGCCCGCAGGGACATTTTACTGGCCCCTAGGTAGGAATAGCCTGCAATAGGTGCTGGAAACTGCCTTACAGCGCCATCCTATGCATGTTTACTCAGAAATGATTACAGTGGCATTCTGAGTAAACAGACATAGCATGGTGCTGTAAGGCAGTTTTCAGCTCCTATGATACTGCAGGATATTCCTACCTAGGGGCCAGTAAAAAGTCCCCGTGAGCCAGATCCAGCCCACTGGCCTTATGTTGTGCAGGCCTTTATTAAAAGAATGTGGAATGGATAGATTGGAAAGCAATCCAACAATATCAGTACTTGGTATGCAATCCCTTGGGAGCAAAGAAAAGTACTCTAAGCTGGTAGGAAAAGTAGGGCAAATATTTGGAGATCAAGAAGAGGATAGGATCTCTAGAGGCAATATATCCTTACAACTGGTTCCTCAGACTGGAAAAATGAAGATACAATACATTGTATGGGGAGCAGGGGTGCATCTGCTGTATGCATGCTTCTTTTGGTTGTGTTAGAATGTCAGCCACTAAGAACAGTAATCATAAGAAACTGCTTTTCAATAAAAAGAAATGAGAAAACTGTTCTCTCTTCCGAAGGGGCTCTCAGTCTAAAAAGAAACCCTAGGAAGATACCAGTAGTATACACTGGGAGGGATTATATGCTGCGTTCAATCAGCACAGTAGCAGTCCATCAGTTAAATACAATATAGTCACCATTTAAAAGGTGCCTCTTCGCCCATTTAGCAGAGGTTCCAGGCAATCAGTCCACGGCATCTCCTAAAAGTATCTCAGGTAGAAATGCCAGGAAAGATCCCCACCAGAAAGGATTAAAAGGTGTTGCTTGCCAGAGTAATGGGTCAATGATATGACTCTGCACAAGAAAGGTTTATATATGGTCAGTCAGCACATTGTCTGTTCCTTCCCAGCAACAAGGAAGGTGGCCAGAATGGAAGAATGCACAAGGTAAAGGAGTGGGGACTGGTGCTGGGAGTTGCCTTGGCAGATGTACTGTAGTATCATTTTAATTTGTTTAGAGTGGCAAAAAGTCTTAAATGGGCCCTGTGTTGAGCCTGTACTTATGATTAGCCAAAACTGGGCTAAGGAAGCCAAGCCCAGTCTTGGCTGATCATAAGAGAGCCATTGGGATCCTGCCCGATCCTGGCGGCGCTCCAGCAGCAAACGCGCCTGCGGAGCTATCATCTTAAATGAGATTAAGGGAGCAAGCGCTCCCTTCACCCCATTTTCTACATTATCTGCAGTGCTGGCTGCTTTTAGCTGGCGCTGCATCATGGATGGGTGCACAGTGGGGATCCACATAATGTATTGTGCACTTGCATGGTGCATTATGGGAATTCTGGGGGCCAGGACAATGTCTCCTGGCCCCTGACCCTCGGCTCTGCCTGGGGCAGCGGAGGATCATCTGAGTGTGTGATCTGTGCACCCAGCTCCCTCAAGGGATTGTCTGTGGGGAAGAGAAGAGAAGGTTACTGAACCTTCTTCCCCACTCTCCACCAGACCCTTCTCTGAAAGGGCTTGATGTCTACCCATGCACATGGCCTTTGTTCAAAACAACTTTGTCCTGATCGGAAATTATTATCATTGGTATCGATTTTGGTAAAGTTTCTTTTGCTTTTAAAATGTTTATTGATTTTTACAATATCTTAACAATCTCGTTACATCCAATTAAACAAATGTTGACTTCCCGCTCATCAATCCGCGCGAATCACTAACGATACAATTCAACCATTGCTATAGTAATTCAAGACATATATCCTATACCTTACAAACTCAATTTTACTCTACTCAACCTGCTAATATTACTAAATTTTAAACCCTGTTGAAAAATCAATATTAGAAAAATAGTTCTTTAGGTATAATAAGAATGGTTTCCAATCTTCTTTAAAACATTCCAAGTTTTGATCTCTTATCAGTACTGTAAGTTTTGCCATCTCAGCATATTCCAAAATTTCAGTGAACTCCTGTGGGTAATATTCTGCTGATAGCTTTTTATATATCCTAGGAATCTTTATTTTTGAAAATAATGGACATCTCCTGCTTCCCTATTTTTCCATTGCTTGACTATTGCAACACAGAAGTCAGGTTCAAGACGACTTGCTTTGAAGTTGCATTACTGCAATGTTGTCCATCTCAAGCTATTTTAGCTCAGATCATATGACCAAATGAAACTGGCATACCCCCTTGTCATCAGGCACTAAGCCATCTTGACAGATGGGCATGAGTGTGAGCAGGCAAGAAACCATGTTGGAGCATTTAATTTGTTAGTAAAGGGCAAAATTCCTGGACAGAATGTTAAAAGTGGGTCTATAAATTAAGGGAAATGTCACAGATACTCTCTTCTCCTGCAAAACGAATCGTGAAAATAATAACAGGGATTCTTCATTTCACACAAGGCTCACAGTTTTACAGAGCTGTGCTCTGTTAGAAAAGGGTGATCATTACTAAGTTTCCAATTCTTTTGTGGCATCTTGCCAAACGTTCCCCCAGAGCTCATTTGGCACTGATATGGTACAATATAGATAAGAGGGTGCAGTTCCTGCTGCCATGTTTTTAATGTGAAAAAAACAAAAACAAAAAACACACCAGACCTCCTTTTGATTTTTCTTTGGTCTAGAATCTAAAGCAAAAAAAAAAAAAAAAAAGAACCTAAGAAGTTTTGACAGGAAAAAAGACCCTAGTCACTGTCTCGGACCACATTTGATTGAGATGTTGTGGTTAAAAAACCTGCTTGCTGGAGCTCTGTGAGGCATGTTTGAAAACAGAGAAGCACTTCATTTGGCACTATAGTGTAGAATGTTCTTATTGCAACAGAGCTTAGTGCAGCTATGTGAGCAGTTCCCACAATAGCATCAAACATGTCAGTATTTACCAACACAATAACTGCAGGGCTGGCGCTAGGGTTTTTGATGCCCTTGGTGAAATATGACTTTGGAACTCCTCCCCCGGCCCCCATACTGTTTAAATTATATTCTGTACCAAAAAGGATATAACTCTAACTGAAATTGGGGGAGAGGGGCACCAAAGTCATACTTGGTAGGGGGCACTGGCTGGGGTAGGAGCAGAGGTGTTCTTAGCCCTTCAGGGCCAAAGTCCAGGGCCTCCACACCCCCTGGGGCCCCCCAAATCATCTGTCCTGGATGGTGTGGTTTGTGCCCTCAAGAACCTACATGTTAAAAAATGCTTAACTTGCCTTGGGGTGGGGGTGGCTCCAAAGGCCTTTAGGTCTAGGCTCCAAAATCACCTGGGGGACCTCTGGGCAGGAGGGCAATGATGAAATAGATTATATCTTTAAAAATTCATAAGATGTCCTGCTGCTGCTGTTTTGCACTACTGCCCAACTCCAGACAGAGTCTGCCCCCCCACCCTACCCCCTCCCACACACCCTGCCTATGCTGCTCAGTTGGCAGCATGCATGATGGCCATTTGAGGAGTCATTCTGGCAGAGCTGTTAATCTGCTGGCCCCTCAAATGGTCAATGTGCGTGCACATTGGCTAGCTGGGAGATGAAGGTGGACATGTTATGCATTTTAAGAGGTATTATCCTATTCCTAATCGACTTCCTCCCATGACCCAGCCATCACTGGGAGTTGCCATGGCTATTCACTGCGAGGGGCAGGGCATCTGCACCCTTCAAGATTTGGTGTGCTAGGCAACCACCTAGTTCTGCCTAGTGCATGGGCCGGGCCTGTATACTTGCCATGTGAAACTCCCCCAACATAGAGCTCTGTGAGGAACTGTGGTGGTGGTGGTGGGTGTTCCATTTCCCTGGGATCCATGCTTGGTAGAAAGATGCTCTGGTTTCATTTTAGGAGCAATACCAGTCCTCCAAGGTAGGTTGCCACCAATTGAAAACTGATCTAGAGTTACTTACCAGATTCAGATATGACTTCAGCAAACCCTAGAACTGTCCAGCTTGAGACTTTCTGACACAGCACATCCAGAGTCTACAGAATCCAGCTCTAGAAAAACAGGAGCTCTAGACAAAAAGAAAAAGAAAATAAGAGTTATGCACAATAAGGAAAATGGAAAATAAGGAAAAGAGAACTAAAGAAGGAAAAACTACAAAACAATAGCTAACAAATACTGGCTGCTACCTTGACATCCAGAGCAATAATGGGAGCTGCTTCCTCACAGTGGAAGACTGCATCCTCATAGCTGGAACGTTCCCCACTGTCACAACATCTGTGCTCATGGGGAGGAAATTGATTTTGGGTGATCTCTGCCTCCACAAGTGCCCTGTGCCTTCTGAAAATATGTCCCTGAGGGTCATCCAGCCTCAGGGTCATAGTTTCAGAAAGCACAGGACATTTCCAGAGGCAGAAAAGATCACCCAAAATTGCTGCCCCTCCATGCACAGGTGCAGAGGCAGTGGTGAAGCCTCTGGCTGTGCTAAGATCAGCCTCCTGTGAGGATGCAGCTCCCATTGTCTTCTTACCCCATTTCTCTGGATTTCAGCAACTGAGTTTAACCATACTTCAACAGGTAGGCAAGCCCTTAGCTGAGGGAGCATTAAACCTCACACTATCTCCAGCCAATCTTCCACCATAAAAGACTGAAAGTCTTTTATGCTACCTTACATATGCTAGTACTCATATAATTATAGGAACTAAAGAGGGACTTTCCTTGGGGTGGACAAATCCTAAGTCCATTGAGAAGTCACATATCTAACCCAGGTCTCTGGCCAATCTAAATGTAGGATTTCCCCTCCAAACCTTAAGGTCCATCCTCTTAAATTAGGTTTTGATTTACATGACCAAAGGCATGTCTGCACTGGACTGGTTATCCTCTGTGAAAAAGGTATTACCTAGATTTCTAATCCACTAAATAATAAAAGGTGGGAAATGTACTTATGCAGAGCGCTCTGGGGGAAGTCAAAGTACCAGATGCTCTGGGTGGTATTCTTGAGCTAAGTTGAGCTAAGTTTGTCACAAGCTCTATCAAGCAGGCTACCACACCACTGACATCACATGTGAATAGGGCTTTGGACTGTTTATTTTGATAATAAATATATAATAAGTTGTCAGGTGCTACAGCTGTCATCCTTGTCATGTGCTCTGTATTACCTGTACCACTGTGCCACCTGGTGAGAAGAAGGAACTAGATTCATTAGCCAGCAACTGTCTATGCAGAACGAAGGCATTAGGAAAACAGGTGACACACAAGGGACACTACCATACCTCCCCACTAGAGGTGTAGGTAGAGGAGAGTGGGCCCGTGCTTACCCCTCTCTCTGGCAGCCCCTCAGAGTGAGGGAGATAATGAAGAAATAAGGGAGGGGTGGATCTGGGGGGCCCTCAGGAGCTGGGGCCTCAGGTTCTTTGAACCCCTTTGCTCAATTATAGCTAATGAGATTTTCAATGAAACACCATGAATCCACTCTAATATGCTATCATAGAATCCACACTCAGAATACCTCAGAAACAACAGAACCCTGTACCCCATGGGTTAGAAACCCATGGGGGTGGTTGGCACCCTATGTTCACTACACTACCACTTGCTCTGGGCCACCCCAGCACCCCCCCCCCAAGTGCACTTATGGGGCTACTGAAAGCTCCATGCAGCATACCCTATGAGGGAAAACCTTAAAGACGCATAAACTTTAACAATTCCCCAAAAATCAGCCCTCTGCCCAAATCCTTTGAAAAAATTCAGGTAGCTTCCTTGACCCTACTTGGCACTACCACCAACCCCACACTGCTCTAGGCCACCCCTTTCCCCCCTGCGTGAAGCTATACATTTGCTGACACCTCAGTGCTTCTCTATGGGGAAAAACCTTAAAGACACGTAAACTTTAACAATTTCCCCAAAATCAGCCCTCTGCTCAAATCCTTTGAAAAAATTCAGGTAGCTTCCTTGACCAAACCTGGCACTACCACCAACCCCACACTGCTCTAGGCCACCCCTTTGCCCCCCGCGTGAAGCTATACATTTGCTGACACCTCAATGCTTCTCTATGGGGAAAAACCTTAAAGATGCGTAAACTTCAACAATTCCCCAAAAATCAGCCCTCTGCCCAATCACTCTGAAATTGGGGTGGTAGCCTCCACCCATTAGGCACTACCACCCCACCCCACTCTTTTTGCCCAGATCACATGCTACGCCCCCAAACTGCCCCAAAGACACTAAAACTTCAAAAATTCCCCAAAAATCAGCCCTTTGCCCATTTCCCCTGAAATTTGGGTGGTAGCCTCCATCCATTAGGCACTACCACCCCACCCCACTATTTTGCCCCTGGGACCCAAAATTTGAGCTGATGTCACATCAGACCTTTTTGCATTCAAATCAATGGAGGCAAAAAGGCGGGAAATTCAAAGAGATATCAGCCCAAATCACCCGAATTTTTCGGGCCCGAATCAGGGGTGATTCGGCTCAGCCCCAAAAATATATTGGGGGGCATTGGGGGTGATTCGGTTCGGACCCGAATCACCCGAAATTGCTCATTTCGGGCACAGATCGATCTGTGCCCGAAATTTTTTGCACATCCCTAAACTGGACCATTTTTGCCAATCACCTCTTCCTCCTTAAGCACTCTGTGCAACCTGAAATTGTCTGTAAGGGTCATGCAGCCATGAAATTGTCTCTAAGGGTCATGCAGGGACATAATACTGAATTGCACAGAGTGCTTCTGCGGGAAGGCAAAATTGGGGGATAATCCCTCCTCCTGTGGGCACAAGTGCACATGCAGCTGAACTGCAAGCACAGCTGCTGCACGCCTGATTCCTTTTAGTCAGAATGCTGGCTATTAATTAATTAATTATTAATTAATTATTAGCTGACATCCAAACGAAGGAGGTACTGGTGCAGTTATGCTGTGCATGTGCTAGAAGGCAGGATGCTGCTTTCACGTCTGCTACTTCAGATCAGCATTAGGGCTTGCTTTGAGGTCTACAGCAGCCCCGGGGTACAGATTTACAACCCTGTAATGCTGCGTATCATATCAGCCACTAGATATTGCTGCTTCTTAATGTAAGTTTAGCTCCTTTTCAAAACTAAATATCAAACAAATGGCATGTTCATTTATTAAAGTCACGTATTGTGGTATTTTACAGCTTTGCTCTGCTTGTTATCCAAGGTGTCTATGTCTAGTGTTTCACATTTAGCAAACTTTGATTCAGCACTGAAGCTGAAATTATGGTGCATCCGAGTAACATATGTTTGCCAGCACAGAAAATGAGAAATATTTTTATTCTATAATTAGGAGATGACTGTAGGATGGAGGTGCTATTTGTTTCTCACAGAACAATGCCTGCCTCGTATCGGGTGATTCATTTGACATGTGGATTTAACTTGAGGTTGTTTGGGCCTGACTCATATAATTTTTCTCAAGTTTTGGTACCATTATTGCATTAGGCGCATGTAGAAAAAGATGGAGGATTTGGGGTTTGTTTTTTAACATGAAGGATGTCTGTTCTTCAATCTGGTCTCTGTCTTTTACACAAATGCTTTTATGCGCATACACAGAGACCATGTTGGATTATTCCAGCTATAGCCCTCCTGCTTTGGGGTGGAACCAGTGTTCCCTGTAACAGGGATTTCCAGATGTTGTTGACTATAGCTCCCAGAATCCCCAGCTACAATGGCGTTTGGCCGAGGATCGTGGGAATTGTAGTCAACAACGTCTGGGAATCCCTGTTACAGGGAACACTGGTGGGAACCCCGCCCCCAAATGCTATATGTGGCTATGCCATTCCTCAACCCCTCAGCCTTTCATTGTCCATGCTTCAGTCAACATCGTTGGATCTTCTGACTGCAAGTAGAGAGAAAAACCCGCGTTACTTTGCATTTCTCTTTACTTTTACTTTTCTGATTATCCTTTTTTTCTAATTTCCTTTGTTTTTCCTTTGCATAGTTTCGTTTTTATCTTGGCATTTTATTTTATTTTTGCCTTTTCCGCCCCCACCCCCAACAGATGGGTCAGGAGGTCTGCATTTCTGCTCACATCGCATGGTGGGCAAGACAACATTTTAAATGTGTCTGCTGTGGGAACAAATTGCCATTCTAAAACATCCACAGCAAGTGACTTTTTTTATTTGGGGGCAAGTTCACATTGTGGAGACTTGTCCCTACTGCTTAAATTCATGAAACTGGCCCATAAAATGGGCTTCCTGCCTAATATCTGCTCTGTGGGAGCAAGCACTGTGTTCCTCACAAGACTTGGCTTCCAAGTCAGCCACCAAAATGCTGGGTGGTGCCACTGCAGAATCTTCGAGCCCGAGTGCTAATCTGGTGACTCCATAATCACTGTGCTCACATACAATACCAACAGCTTCAGTACTGAACCTTTCTACACCGGCAACACCCAGTGCTTCGTCGACTGCTCCGCTGCCAGCTCAACCTACCCCACCACCTTTGGGGTCTATCTCACAGCCATTGGCTCCTACAGCCTCAGCTACACCTGCCATAAAGACCTTATCATCGGTGCCAACAATTAAAATGAAAAAGAAGGTATCCCATCTGCAACCTTCTTTACCCATGGGCCAACACCTCCCATATATACCTAAGAAGAAGCCACTGGTTGGTACCAAGGCTGACTTCAGACCTGTACAGAAGAAGAAGAAACACCAGGAAGGGGTTGAGCTATCCCCAACACCACCTGATACTTAAAACCCAAGGAAGTCAAAGCAGACGATTGCGAAGCACATCACCACACTGGCAAAGATCATCTCTACTGCCCCAGCATTGCCAGAATATAGGACTACATAGCCTCACTCTCCTGACCAAGATCAAACTTCAGAACAGGTGTATACCTGCCAGATACATGTGTTTGTGCTCTGGAGGTTAGGGACCCAATGCCTCCACCTGTTAGACTGCCCTGATACTCACCCGCGTGGAACCATGAGGAACTTTTTCAGGACCAAGATGACTCTACCAACAGGCATCACGCTCAACTGTGACTGGGACCGTTACACTCTCCACAATGTGGACAGGCACAGGGAAAGCCCGCCAAGTGATTCTCTCTGTTTAGAAGGTCAAGAGGAGATAGTTTGTTGCTGGGATTGTGGCCACCGGGACTACTCGTATCATGCTTCGGATTATGACCATTACTGTACTAGTGTTGACTCAGATTGGTACTGAGGAGAAGTTTAGTACTGTGATGGCTGGGATGATTGGGGCCACATGGACAGATATCGTAACTTTCATAGGAGCCGGTCTTGATCCCATTTGGACTGAGTACCCAAGATAGTCTACCAGAGACTGAGAGCACTCAGGATTCTCCTACTGACCTCCCTGGACTGGATCCAGGCCAGTTGGCTGCTGGGAAGGAAGTGTGGGATCAACTGAGTGCCACACCAGTGTCCCCAGGGTTAGATGGGCAGATCCTAGAAGATACCCTCCTCCCTCATGGAGTCTCTCTGCTCTGACACCTCTTCGCTGTCCAACCCCATGACATCCAGAAGACCAGCATAAGGTGGCCCTCCTCTCCTGGAATAGCAATAGCAATAGCACTTACATTTATATACCGCTCTATAGCCGAAGCTCTCTAAGCAGTTTACAATGATTTAGCATATTGCCCCCAACATTCTGGGTACTCATTTTACCGACCTCGGAAGGATGGAAGGCTGAGTCAACCTTGAGCCCCTGGTCAGGATTGAACTTGTAACCTTCTGGTTACAGGGAGGCAGTTTTACCACTGCGCCACCAGGGGCTCTGCACCAGGGGAATGTGACTGGGTAGGCCACATCTGCAAGGGATGCCCAATTAACTGATTACCTGACCCACCATGACATCATCCTGATACAGGAATCATGGACCATGGAGGAAATTTTACTTAATGGATTTCTCTCATTCTCAGTTAGGGCCAAGCCAGGGATAGGTCATGGAAGATCCAAAAGCAGTTTGGGGATGCTAGTTTCCACTGTTCTTGGTGCAACATCAAGAACTCTCCCACCACTCAAGCACTATGCTATGGCAGAATTAATCCAATTCAATTGCTGCTCCTTGCTGATAATTAATATTTATCTCCCTCCACAACAGCAGAAACCCCAATTTAGAACCATCTGGGCTGAATTGGAAACCTATGCTGCCGACTTCAGTCTTTCTCACCCCAACGCACTGGTGGTCCTGGGTGGAGACTTTAACGCTAGGTTGGGTCCTGACTATCACACACTGTACACGAAACATCAATGCCCCGTTCCCAACCTCAACTGGACTCATTACCAATCGGATTTCAAAGGACCAGAGGTCAAACTTTGCAGAATTCCGCTTGGCACAAACAGCTACTAGACTTAACCTCTTTGTTCTAAGTGGCACTGTCAATGGCGACCAGCCAGGAGAATTTACCTATCTCTCAGGCTCAAGAATGAGCACTATTGATTACATAATCGTCCAGGGATCTGCTTCTTTTTGTTGAGAGCCTAGAGATAGTTCCTAAATTTGACAGTGGTCATCTTCCTATCATCCTTCAATTAAAGTCCTTCACCCACTGAACTCAACTGGGCACAACTCATCCAGGCAGTCCAAACCAATGACTCAGCCCTGTTCTGGTGCATCACCACGTGCAGCCATTTCAACAGCTTGACCCATCTAGATTGCCATATCCCCCACTGGGATTTGAGAAAAACACTTCTATAAACTCTATGAGGATTCTTCCATGGAAGGTGGCCATCCTGGGCAAGCTATAGAAGACACAACTGCATGGACACCAATGACAACATCTGAGATCAAGAGCCTTGCTGCCCAGCTGAGAACTAGGAAGGCCCCTGGGGAGGACCTGATTCCACCTGAGGCCATTAAAAACAACCTGGATTAGTGGGCCCCCATTCTGGCCTCACTATTTACCTTTATTGATACACATGGCTGCATCCCCAAGGATTGGGGGACAGCAATTATTGTTCCCATTTTCAAAAAGGTCAAGAAGAATGACCCTGCCATGTACAAACCCATTAGCTTGCTCAACACAATTATCAAGCTTTATGCGAGACATCTGCATTGTCTCTGAAATTGCCTCTGAAATTATGGGACTGGCAGGAAATCTGATGGCGGAGGAACAGGCTGACTTCAGGGAAGGCTGATCCACAACCGACCAGTGCCTATACTCCAGAACCTTATTGAAAGATACTCTTCCTGCAGCACAACCTCCCTTTATGTAGCGTTCATTGACCTTAAAGCGACTTTTGACTCTCTCGCAAGTCAAATTATTAGAGAAGCTGGAAGTCTCCTTGATTGACCTGCAACTGTTATGCCTAATATGAATGCTTCACACCAGCACATCATTCAAGGTGAGGTGCAACCCCCAGGGACATCTCACAAGTGTCATCAAAACACGGAAGGGTGTAAAGCAAGGCTGCATGCTGGCCCCACTATTATTTAACTTAACACCATGGTGGACCAACTCAACAACCTAGATTTCCACCCCCCCTAAACATGCAGGAGCCCATATTTCCACCCTACTATATGCAGATGATGCAGCAATACTCTCAAGGACTCCTATTGGCCTTAAATGTGCATTCAGGGCCTTAGCACAGTATTGCAAGGAAGATCTGCTGGAACTTAATTATCATAAAACCAAAATTATGGCCTTTGCTAAAAGGCCCAAGATCTACATTTGGTCTATAGAAAGGCACAAGATTGAACAGGTTCCTTGTTTTAAATACCTGGGGGTAGTTCTTCACTCCACTGGCACTAGGAAGACGCATGGGGACTATGCTGCATTAAATGCACAGAGTACCTCCACTATCCTTAAGTTTCTCCAGACAAGAGGCAGTCGTTATATACCCACGGCGCTTATTGTATGAAGCCAAGCCGCTAGCACAGCTTCTCTACAGTGCCCAGCTGGGCCCCTTTCCCAATTTTGCCCCACTGGAACATGAGCAATCAAAGTTCCTAAGAGCAGCCCTTCAAGTTCCAAGATGTGTCTCTAACACCACTTTGCAACTGGAGACAGGCTAGATGAAAGTGGAGGCAAGGGTCTGGATTACCATACTTAACTATCTTAGAATAACTACCTTAGACCTAAACAATCTCTCTGTCCCTTAGGCCTTGCCCCACTAACCCTGGACTTTCAATCCAGCTGGAAACAGTCAATTATGGCTAAAATATTGTCCCTGGGCCTATCCCCACCCCACTTCGTTAACATGGGTTACGATCCATCCAAGGCTCTTATCAAACAGCATATAACAAACACAGAGTGCCAATCTGATATAGGCAGGGCCCTGAACGTCTTCATCATTGAAGGACTCAGGTATGAAACTGGAAGTCCCAAAGCACCGGAGCACCTTCACTCTGGTGCATTGCCATGTTCTTCCCTGAGCCTTGCTTGAGGGACGATATAGGAAGATCCCACTCTTGGAACGTCAATGCCCCTGCAAATCAGGACAAGTAGAAACAACAGGGCATATCCTCCTTCAGTGTTTGTACTACAGGGACATCCGTGCCACCTTCATTCTACTGTTATTACATAAGTATCCTGATCATACGGACCAATTTTACACCTCTTTACTGCTATCTGATAGCAACCACACCACCACTTACAATGTTGCCAGGTTCTGTGCAGCAGCAGTTAAAATCCGGTAGATGATGACTTCTTGCTCGTGCTCAGCACCCAACTTTATTGTCTAACTCAAGCACACCTTTGCCTTCTGCCTCAAAGTGCTTCATGGCAGCACAGTGCTTCTACAGTTCTACAGTCCTACAGCTTCTTGGCTTTTTATCTTGCCCTAAATTGGGGAAATGACTTGATTAGCAAGCCAGATGTTGCCAGTTCAAATCCCCGCTGGAATGTTTCCCAGACAATGGGAACACCTATATTGGGCAGCAGCAATATAGGAAAGATGCTGAAAGGCATCATCTTATACTGCACGGGAGATGGTAATGGTAAACCACTCCTGTATTCTACCAAAGACAATCACAGGGCTCTTGGGTCAACAGGAGTCAACACCAACTTGATGGCACACTTTACCTTTAATCTGAACTCTTACTATGTCTATAGTTGGCCTATTGTCTATAGACTTCAGTCATGCTTGGCTTAGATCATTGGGACTAACATATGACATGTGTACCAGAATCGATGATCTGCCATTTGAAAGCCTGATGCTTTTTGGAGAGAAAACTGACAAGACTCTCCATAAAGTCCAGAAGATGAAGAGATGAATGTCTTTTTTGTCCACTCCATCTAAGCAACCATGGCAAAGTAAGTGGACAGGCTATCAGACTTCTCACTCATCTTAGGGCCTTGAAGTTTCAACCCTTGAAGTTTCTGCCCCATCCCAAACCGTCCTTTCAGCCTGGCTAACGCTCTTCACAGAAACAGACCTTCTCAGTATACCAAGAAGCAAAGACTTAAGAACTAGGCCCACAGCCACTTGTCTAGCACCGTTTTCTCACGCTTGGGATGTCATCACATCAGACCATTGGGTTATGACCATGATCTGCCTAGGCTATGCCCTAGAATCTATTCACAGACCGCTTACTCCTGGGTCATCACGCCTTCTACTCCCATCCTAGAAGAGGTTCTAGCCCTCCTCCTAAAGAATGCAATAGAACTAGTACCCACAGCTTCTACCACAGGTCTTTACTCCAGTGTAGGGGTGTGCAATTCGGAATTTTGGGTGATTCGGCTCGGACCCGAACCGAATCACCCCTGTTCTGTTTTGTGCCCGAATCTGGGTCACCTGAATCACCCTTGATTCGGTTCGGATTCGGATTTAATCTGAATATGAATATGAATCGATTGGGGGGGTAAAAAGGGGCCCAGGGGCAATTTTTTGGGGTGGGGTGGTAGTGCCCAATGGGTAGAGTCTACCACCACAATTTCAGGGGGATTAGGCAAAATCCTGATTTTTTGTGAATTTTTAAACTTTTAGTGACTTTGGGGCAGTTCGGGGGCATAGCATGGGATCTGGGCAAAAGGAGTGGTGTGGGGTGGTAGTGCCTAATGGGTGCAGGCTACCACCCCAATTTCAGGGGGATTGGGCAAAGGGCTGATTTTTGGTAAATTTCTGAAAATTTCATGTCTTTGGGGCAGATTGGGGCAGATTGGGGCAGAAAGTGGGGCCTGGGGCAGAATAGTGGGGTGGGGTGGTAGTGCCTAATGGGTGGAGGCTACCAACCCAATTTCAGGGGGTTTGGACAAAGGGCTGATTTTTTGAGAATTTTTGAAGTTTTAGTGACTTTGGGGCAGTTTGGGGGCAGAAAGTGGATCTGCCCCAAAATAGTGGGGTGGTGTGGTAGTGCCTAATGGGTGGAGGCTACCACCCCAATTTCAGGGGGATTGGGCAGAGGGCTGATTTTTTGAGAATTTTTGAAGTTTGGGTGTCTTTGGGGCAGATTGGGGGCAGAAAGTGGATCTGCCCCAAAGGAGTGGGGTGGGCTGGTAGATAGTGCCTAATGGATGGAGGCTACCACCCATCCCCAGTTTAAGAGTGATTGGGCAGAGGGGTGAATTATGGTGAATTTATTTGTATGAGGTTTGTCTTCATAAGGTGAAGTGTGCTAAACTGATTACTTCCTCATATTATTCATAGTAAAGGAAAGTGTGAAAAAGTGAAAGTGGGGTCATGAGAGTTGTTTAATTGAAAAATAGCTCATTTGCTATGATAGAATGAGACTTCACACCTCAGAAAAAACTTCTGAGGTGTGAATTCTCATTCTATCATAGCAAATGAGATATTTTTCAATTAAACAACTCTCATGACCCCACTTTCACTTTTTCACACTTTCCTTTACTATGAGGAAGTAATCAGTTTAGCACACTTCACCTTATGAAGACAAACCTCATACAAATAAATTCACCATAATTCACCCCTCTGCCCAATCACTCTGAAATTGGGGATGGGTGGTAGCCTCCACCCATTAGGCACTATCTACCAGCCCACCCCACTCCTTTGGGGCAGATCCACTTTCTGCCCCCAATCTGCCCCAAAGACACCCAAACTTCAAAAATTCTCAAAAAATCAGCCCTCTGCCCAATCCCCCTGAAATTGGGGTGGTAGCCTCCACCCATTAGGCACTACCACCCCACCCCACTGTTTTGGGGCAGATCCACTTTCTGCCCCAAACTGCCCCAAAGTCACTAAAACTTCAAAAATTCTCAAAAAATCAGCCCTTTGTCCAAACCCCCTGAAATTGGGGTGGTAGCCTCCACCCATTAGGCACTACCACCCCACCCCACTATTCTGCCCCAGGCCCCACTTTCTGCCCCAATCTGCCCCAATCTGCCCCAAAGACATGAAATTTTCAGAAATTTACCAAAAATCAGCCCTTTGCCCAATCCCCCTGAAATTGGGGTGGTAGCCTGCACCCATTAGGCACTACCACCCCACCCCACTCCTTTTGCCCAGATCCCATGCTATGCCCCTGAACTGCCCCAAAGTCACTAAAACTTTAAAAAATCACCAAAAATCAACCGTGAACCAAATCACCCGAATTTTTCATGCCCGAAATTCGGGTGATTCGGCTCGTGCCTGAAAAATATCGGGGGACATCGGGGGTGATTCGGTTCATCCCCGAATCACCCGAAATTGTTCATTTCGGGCACAGATCTTTCTGTGCCCGAAATTTTTTGCACATCCCTACTCCAGTTATTTTACAGTCCCAAAACACAAAGGCGACCTCAAGCCTAATTTGGACCTCAGGATGTTGAACAAATACATCACATACAAGTGCTTCCATATGCTCTCAGTCACATCATCATGTCATTTCTGGACTGTCATATGTGGCTAGCATCTCTGTACCTATGCGATGCTAACTACAATGTCTCCATAAAACCACAGCATAGGTGTTATCTCTGCTTAAATGTTGCGGGCCAGACATACCAACTCAAGGCCCTCCTGTTGGACCTTGCTTCGGCTCCAAGAGTCTTTACGAAGTGTATGGCTCCAGTCCAGATCTTCCCATATCTCAACAACTGACTCATAGCTGCAGGTCCAAACCTTTTCCTCTGTCCACCTGCACAAGTCCAAGCATCCCTTGCCTGGTGGATATACTTTGTTCATCTCTCCTACCTTTCTTATGCTCATATGTTCTTATGTTCCAACCTGGATGGCTTTAAGCAGGGTTTGGATAAGTTCATGTAGGAGAGACATCTCCTCCATTAACTTATCCAAACCCCTCTTAAAGGGGCTACTAGTTTGAGGGCTATAGGCCATGTCCAGCCTCCAAGGCAGGATGCCTCTGAATACCAGTGGCAGGGGACTAAAAGCAGGAGAGAAGATATGCCCTCAGCTCCTGCCTGTGGGCTCCCAGTGGCATCTGGTGGGCCACTGTGTGAAACAGGATGCTGGACTAAATGGGCCTTGGGTCGGATCCAGCAGGGCCATTCTTATATTTAAGTTTATGTCTACCCTTCTATCCTCCCCTGCCAGATCGGGTGATCACCACATATGCTTCCGAACATGGGTTGAGAGCTCACATGAACAACCTCTATCTCAGTGGCCATTGGCCTCCCATGGAGCTTCAAAACACATCAGTTATCTATAACTACTGGCCATCTTCTGAATGCTCAAAGGCTTCCTGCCTCTTGTCCGGGATTCATCAGTCACTGCTCAAATGGACAATACTACTGCCAAGGCCTATGTCAACTGGCAAGGCAGGATGGCCTTGAGATCTCTGCTGGCCCTGGCAATGACCCATTAGACGTGGTACATAGACCATGAGGTGACACCATTTTTGGTTCACATTCAAGGTACAAACAACCAGCAAGTGGATGTACCCAGCCGATCCTCCACTGCCACTCATTTGGACTATCAACGGCAGTTCCCTGAATTGGGTCTTCGCTTCTTGGGGTGTTCCCACTCCTTTGCCACAGAGGGCATACTGTTCAAAGGTGAGCAAGGGGCACAACTCTCTGGGAGATGCATTTGCAGTATCTTAGGTGGGTCACTTACCTTAACTTTCCCCTCCAATCCCACTGATTATACAAATCCTCTTGAAAATCAGCAAATAATCTGTCAGATGCTTTCTAATAGCCCTGTGGTGGCTTTGGAGGCCTTGGTTTCCACTCCTGCATTGGATGGCCTCAGCAGTCATATCTTCCCCCAAATCCTCATCTTCTCTCATGTATTGTAGGCCAGATCCTTCACCGATATGTGGAGACCCTTCACAGTCTCCACTGATATGTGGAGACCCAGGGGCGTAACTATAATAGGGCAAGGAGAGACAGTTGTCTGGGGGCCCACTGCCTTGGGGGGGGGCCCAGAGGCAAGTCACATGACTGACTCCCGCCCGGGCTTCCTTCAGTTGTATTCATCCTCCAAAATTGATGTGAGTGTTAAGACCTGGAGCTACCAGAACAGCATGTCTTTCTCTAGTACCATTAAATGACTTGCATCGTCCACAATTTACAAAACCTTTTTAACAATAATTTAGGATGATGTTCTATTGTGGCACATAGGATATATATAAATTTCACAATGCTTTTTGTTACCACTATTCAGCCTCGTTTAAGATTTCTTTACTTCATGAGCTGAGCTTCAGTGTGTGTGTGTGGGGGGGGGGGGCATTTTAAAATCTTGTCTCTGGGCCCACTCCAACCTTGCTACACCCCTATGGAGACCCTTCACCCTGACGGCACAAAAGGACTTTCCTGTAGAACAAGGCTCCTCAACTTTGGCCCTCCTACAGATGTTGGCCTACAACACCCATAATCCCTGGCTATTGGCCACTGTGACTGGGAATTATGGGATCTGTAGTCCAAAAACAGCTGGGGGGCCTAAGTTGAGCAGGCCTGCTGTAGAACTTCTGGGAATTCTTCAGGTGGCCCATAACAAGCAGAAAAGATTCTGCTTGTTTGCAAGGCAACAAGGTTTTGATATTGGCTCTTTGCTGGCTGAAAACATTTGTTCTTACTTACTGCAGTTAAAATGTTTGAATTGAAGTTCTCTTCATTGAAAGTCCACCTGGCAATTATTGTAGCACATTCTCCTAACTCGGAATACTCTTGTTTTTGTAATCCCATTGTTAAAAGATTTGTCAAGGGCTTATCTCACACCATCCCAGACAACCCTGTTATGGACCCAACTTGGGACCTCTCTTTGGTGTAGACGCGTTTGTTGGCTCCCCCATTTGAACGCTTGGCCACTATTGAACCTTGTTTACTTACCTGGAAAATTGCATTTCTGACTGCCATTATGTCTGCTTGGTGAGTAAGTGAGCTCTGCCGCTTAGAGTAGATGCACCTTACCTAGTGTTTCAAGCAGACAGGGTGGTCTTGCACTCAGATGTCCAGTTCCTGCCAAAAGTAGTTTCTTCATTCCATTGATCCTAACCAATAAACTTACCTGCCTTTCCCCAAAACCTTTCTGCTCCAGCAGAACATTGTTTGGACTGCTTGATGTGCACAGAGCTCTAGCATTCTATCTCCAGTGCTCAAGTGATTGGTGGCAGTCTCTGCAATTGTTTATGGCTTATGATGGCCTAAGGAAAGGACATCAAGTTTCTGCACAAACCTTGTATAGGTGAATTGCATCTACAATTGAACTCTGCTACAAGTTGCCCCGTAAAGACATACCAGCAAGTATCAGGCCACATTCTACCAGGACTATAGCCTCTTCTGCAGCATTTGAAAGAGCGATACCTCTTGAGACTATCTGCCAGGTGGCTACCTAGGCATCTCCAGACGTGTTTATTTGGCATTATGCCACTGATGCAAGAGCAAAAAGGGAAACAGCTTTTGGCAGAGCTGTCCTGCCAAAACCCACCTCCAGGTAAGGAAGCTTGTTATACGCCCATTTGTGTAAAAGACAGAGACCACATTGAAGAACAACAGGTTGCTTACCTGAAACTTGGGTTCTTCTAGTGGTCATCTGTCTTTTTACATGCCCTCTCATCCTACCTGCAGAGGTCTCCTGAAGGCAGACGCCATGACTGAGGGGATGAGGAGTGCTGCAGCCGAATATAGCAGTTGGGGCGGGGTTCCCACCAAAAAGCAGGAGAGCTAAAGCTTGAAGAATCTGAAATGGTCTCCATGCATGCGCAAATGCCATTTGTGTAAAAGGGCAGATGACCACTAGAAGAATCCAAGTTACAGGTAAGCAACCCATTGTTATTGTCTTACACTGCAGTTCTAAGAGGCTATGCAAATATTTAAATGAATTTAAATAAGCCACATCTGTACTGATTTCATAAAATTTGCAGCAACAATATTAGTTATGCAAACAATACATTCATTGAACATAATGCTAGGTCAGACTGAGGCCAGGTCAGACTGAGCACAAATGCTAAGCGGGGTTGGCTTGAATCTTTCAGAAATCAAGGTGTATAATTAGGCTTTAGGGCTGCAGGTTGAAATACAGCCATCTGACAATGACAAGCAAAAATTGGTTCACTGTCATACTACGGTGGCCACACACTCCACTTTGGCAGTAAAGCTCATGCCAAGCTGTGATCCAATCCGTGAATTCCTGGCTCTTGAAAAGGCACCAAAAATGATGTTATGATGCCAAATAAGCATCTTTCAAGAATTCCCTGCAAGTCTACTCCTGGAAAACAATACAACAATCAACAATTGCAGATATGATGCCATCTGGGCAGAGAGCTCATTAGGAATACATCACAAAGATGTATGGAGAAGGACTTCTTAGCCACAATGACGGAAATATACTTTTAGCAGCAGTATTCTACTTAAGGCAAGTGATTAAAGTCAAGAAGGGATAGCAGAACAAAAGGCAGTAGGGGTTGCCGACAAGGGTATTAATAGAACATAGACAACAGGTACAGAAAAGGAAAGGCTGGTTTTGAGAGACTTAAAAGAGGAAGGAGTGGCAGGATGTGACAATAACTGGAATGGAAGAAGAAGAGATTAATCAAAGACAGCTCTAAGAATGTGTGTGTGAAACACAGAAGATGTAACAATATTTCTGACAGTGACAGAGTGGTGTGAGAAAGAGAGGATCTGTATGAAAAGATTAGGAACTCTTGTCTGTGTTCTAACTGAACTTCCAGTTCCTGTAATCTTTGCCATTGAACCAAACTTAGTTCTGCTGAGATGAAGTTAGAGAGGTATTTATTTTAACAGAGTAATAAATGCATACATAGAACAACAGTAGCTCCTCATCCCTTTAGCCGTTTTGTGGCTAACACACACACTAACAAGGAAGTTGTTCTTCTTCCCCGACACCTCTGGTAGTACGAAGCCCCTCCTATAACTATTAACCTTTCAGTTCCCACAGTGCTGTTAAATAGACTTGATTACAGTCTGGACTGTGGTAAGTAGGATAATCAGGAGGAATGTCATTGGGAAAATAATGTTTTCCCAAGGATAATTTGGTAATAGTTAGTGGGCCACTGAAGTTTTATGGATAGTTTTGGCAGCAGATATTGGGACAAAGGTTGTACACAGAGCAGCACTGCTCCTGGGTGGTTTATACACCATGCCTCTCTAAAAGATTTAGAGACTATTTGTTTAAAATAACTTGCATGTTGCATAGTGATGGGGAAATGTTGGATTGCCAACATTTGTGGGATATTTCCACTTGTGGTGTTAACAAATTACATGAATCAAGTTAGAGAGAAGCATATTTAACTGAGTTTTTCCAAGAGTAATTAATACTTGTTTGATTGTTAATTAACAGCTTACTAATGGCTAGTAGTACAGTATGATTAGATTATCTCACTTAGATATTCCAGTTGTGAGAAATGACTGTTAACTATCAAATCATTCATTAACTGATTACTGCTGTAATAGTCTGTGAGACATGGTAGGTTCTCCAGGATAACAATTTGCAGGCAGTATTTGACCAGAATTAGCATTGCTCTAATTCTGAGGAGAAAACACCCATTTTGCAGCAGGTGCTGTTCTTCAGTGACAAATATTTTCATAAAAAGTGTATTCTCTGCCCTCCTCCGATTTCAGCTCAGCCCTTTTACAGACCATGGGCCAATCATCTACACTGACATACATGTTGCTCAGAGTCATGGAGGACTGTCATTTTAAAGGCCCTGATTCTAATTTTGCTACAATTTAAGTGTGGCGAACTAATTAACATGAGGTTTCATCCACCATTGCTTTAAATCACTTTTGAAAGGTTTAAGCTGGAATACCAAGTTATTACCTCAGCCCATTCTGGAAGGTTCACACAACCATTGTACAGGCATAATATAGGGGGGGAAATTCAATCCAGTCTAGGTGGAAAGCAATGGACAACATAGTTATGAGAATATACCCTCACAGAGCTATGGAAGAGTCACAACATGTTCTCAAGGCTCAAGCCTTTTAACCAATCTGCATTACTCATATCAGCAACATGGACTTTAATTCCTGTGCCAGATTTGTTCCCCTCCTATTACAAAATCCAAGCATATAGCTTGCATATTCTTTCTAGCAACTCCGATTGATTTCAACAAAATATCAGTAAAAGCACAGCTGGGCAATCTCTGGTTCTCATACTATATTGAAGCTAGTCAACAAGTTTTTTTTATGAATCCAGCAGATGTTTCAGCTCTTGAAACCATTAGGAATTTACATGCTCCAAAACTCAAAATGAGGCCAACTTTTGAAAAGTGGCTTCAGCAATGCAATAGGCCCCAAGGGAAGTTCAGAAGAACTATTTCAGAAGACATTTATTAGAGGCCAAACAATACTAATTTTTAATACAAAAACAACCTCATGTACTAAAACGACAGGTGTCATAATCCAACAAGGAAGATCTGTGTTTGTCAACACATGCATCTGTATGTGTTGTGAGGACCAGATGATCCTGTATGTGTTAGTAAGGACCAGATGATCCTCTGGTCCTCACTAAAGATAAAGGAACTGGTAAGAGAAACCTTGACTTATTTGTAGATAAAACATACAATGATTGCTGTGTATCAGCAAAGCTCATCATCATCATTGTTGTTGTTGCTGTTTTGTTTTCAACAAAAATGTTCATAAAGTAGTTTACAAAAAAGAAATGAGAAAATAATTTCCAGCCCCACAGAGGCTCAAAGTCTGAAAAGAAACACAAGGCAGACACCACCAGTAGCTACTAGGAAGAACTGGGCTGAATAAGAACAATTGAATTCTTCCTGCAAAATATAACAATTAAAACTTTGCCCAGTAAGCAAGGGTGACAAAGAGCATGTTGTTGGTTTTTAAAAAATTTCTCTTTCTATATGAAGAACCTTCTGGGGGGTGGGGGGCGGTGAATCTTATTTACCAAATAATGTATATTTGGTCTATAAACATTATTTACCAAATGATTATCAGCACCTGGAAGGCTAGTTTGACATAGGAGCACTGGCCAGTATCCACAGGAGTGTAATGTTGGCACTCCTAACATTCAGAGGCACATTGTGCACTCTTCCTAAACTGTGGGCAGTTTTGCACTTCTGTACCAGAGCACAAACACTTTCTAGAGCTCACCTGTGCTCCAGAAGTGCTCTGTTAGAGTGGGACCATGTTGCTGAGGGCACTCTGCTGCTCTGGATGTTTGCCACTATCTCTTGGGAGTCTAGGGGCAGTTATACGCAAATGACTTCAAGAGCACTTCATTCCAATTAGAACCTCATGACAGGGTCATTGAGCAAGGGGGATAGTGACCGTTGAGCAAGAGGCAACAATTGTCCCCAGGCCCCAAGGGTCTAGGGGGCCCCAAAGGCTCCCCCTTGCTCTTGGTCAGGGTGTCACCTTGCCCCCTTACACACGCAGCCAGCAAGAAAAAGCACTCGCCGGCTGGGAGCACAAGGCATGCACCTCTCCTCTCCAGCCAGTGTTTCACACTGGCTGGGGATGGAGAGATTTCCCCACACCCAGAGGCATTGGTTCCTCCCCTGCATCTGATGTCAAGAGGGCAGGGCCAGTGCCGAGAATGGAGCTGTAACAGCCCTAACAGAGTTTCATTTCCCTGGTCAATGGTTGGTGGAATCACTGAATGGGAGCCCCTTTCCAGGGAAAGGAGCTCCCTTCCAGCAATTCTACCATCCACTGGAAGGAAGCTCCACCACTTGGAATCCTCTGGAAGGGATTCCACCACTTGGGTCTGATGTCAGATGCAGGGGCCATGGCTTGTGGTGTGTGAAGAAACACTCAGGGGGGAGCCACCAATCAGACTGTGTTCCCCAGCCTCCACCAAGCTCCCTTGTTCTAGGCTATCCGGCAAGACCAGCAATGAAGCCTGACAGCCTCAGGCATTCTCAAAACGATCCACTATCAATTCTTGAGACCACTTACGTGTCCATAGCATACGTGCAGTGGTAGTAGAGCACCTCACTCAATTATTGCCTTCTCTCCTCAATCCCATCTTCCCAGTTGGACCCTACCACAAACCTTAGCGGTACCACCTTTGGAGGTGGTACCGCTACGTACCTTACCACCTTAGAAGGGCCCATCAGGGATAGTTTGTGAAGGGCACCCTGAAATCTGGAGCTGGCCTGATATCTAGGCCATAATGGACTCTATGCATCATGAAAAGCAGAGCAAGATGCCAACACTCAGAGGAATCAATAAATAAGAGGAATAGGAAACTATATAAATATGCTTTTAAGAAATCTAGCTGACATGAAGTGGAAAATTAAAGTAGTCCCACTGAAATTAAAAGGACATATTTGGCAATGGAACTACTTAATTTCAGTGGGAATACTTTGAGTAATTTCCCTCATCATGTCAGCCTCTATTTTTAAAAAAATATTCCCAAAAGTTTATTGATGTGAAGACTTTGCTTACTGTCTAGGTAGCTTGCAAGAAGATCTATGAAAACTACTATGAAAACCAGATTAAGAGTTAAGGGATTCCTTCATCCCTTTCCCTTAAGGGCAACTTATTCCTTTCTCAATATGGTTTGTAAGATGGAATATCAGTCCGACATTCTTCCCATGGTTCTCAACAAGACCAGCAAACTTTACTCTTAAACAGGCTCTCGCCTGTACTATAAAATCCTCTGTATCCCCATCTGAAAAAGGAAATGTCAAGGGTGTCACAATTTTGGGAAGACATGTTACTCTCTGACAGACAACCAGAAAAGGAACAAATTGCAACAGAATGAATCCTGAGTTATGCTGGTCTTACAGCACCTTTGGATCTGAACTGACAACAGGAACATTCCAACTAATTCTGATTGCCAGGAAAAAGTTGCAAAGAGAAAAACCTCTCAGGCTGTTCAATACTTCTTAGATAATAACTAATGTAACAAACTGTACCTGGAAGCAAAGAGGAAGTGAAACAGAAAGACCAGGAGACCAGTAAAATATGTACATGGCAGCCTATTACTAAACAAGTATGGAAGCTTCATTCTGTACAAAATTAAACTTCTGGGTGGTCTTTAACTGTACTCTGAGGTCTGACAACTGATAGTAAAGCTCTTTTGTGTGAATGCAGAGCCAGGAAGTCTCCTTGTGCTTCTGACAATCCACTCAAAGTTACGGTTAAATAAAGTACAACTCAAGACAGAACATGGGTCTTTAGTTTTTATATGGCCAATGGCAGCAATTTAAGAAAGCTATGTCAACATCCCCCACCCCAGAAATAATATGTTTTAATATGCATGTTATGAATGTTGGCTATAGGGGCTCATAAGTGTGTGTGTGTGTGTGTGTGTGTGTGTGTGTGTGTGTGTGTGTGTTCAAGTACATTATGTAACTGTTTTGCCTAAAGTGTGTGTAAGTCTCCAGCCACTTGCTGCCCAAATGGGTGGAATGGCCCATTCGCCTCACCCCCAGAAGCACGAGGCTTGTAGGGAGCTTGTAGGCTCCTGGGCCTGTGCGGGGTGCAGGGCTTTAGCCCCGTCCCTTCAGTCCGTTCTTCCTCCTCAGTCCTTCCTCCTCAGTCCGTTCCTAGCAGGCAAGGCTGGCAGAGCCTTTGGAGTGGTGCTTTCGGCCCTGAGGCTGCCACTAGTTTGGAGTGGTCGGGGCAGTTCACTGGGCTTGAGGGGAGTTGCAGGACAGCCAGGAGGCTTGTGAACTGCATTGGGCCTACTTTGGGAGTGCTGGGGGTTGTTAGTTAGTCAGTCTCTTACCCCACTCCGCCTTCTTTCCTGTCGGGCTTGTGAGCACTTGTGGCATTATCGGGGGGGGGGGCGAGGTTTAGCCTTAGCAACCCCCTTTGTTATTTATTGGGATGCACGCCCTGGCTGGCTTAGGAACAAAGGAAGTTGCCATATACTGAGTCAGACTATTGGTCTATCTAGCTCAGTGTTGTCTACACAAACTGGCAGCGTCTTCTCCCAGGTTGCAGGCAGTAATCTCTCTCAGCCCTATCTTGGAGCAGCCAGGGAGGGAGGGTATGTATTTGGAAGATTTACACATAACCCCAACTTATTAAAGCTTAAGGGATGTGGCCCTTTTCTAAACATTCTACTTGGAGGTAAGTCCCAAGGAAGGAAGTATTATGTAGGACTCTGATCAGCAACTCATTTCTTACAGAAACATAAGATCACAGAAAGCTACTTTATACCAAGTCAGACCATGGGCCCATATAACTCAGTGAGGTGAGTCTCACAATCAGTGAGACTCGCTGGAAAGGGGTTTGCAGGGATAGCGGGCTTAGCCCACTCTCCCTGCAGATGATCATACAGTCTGCCCTGCCCAGGAGCTGCGGGTATCGGGGGCCGCATGGCCACTGGAAGGTCCGGGATGCCCCGCATGAGCGTGCAGGGCATCCTGGAGAGACCCCAAGCGCTGGGAGGCTTGTTTCAGCCTCCCGGCAGGGGTCTCCTCATGTGTTGCCGTGGCGCGGAGGCGTGCCATGGCAATACATGATCACAAAAATGGGGTTAGCGGAATTTTGCAGAATCTTTCACTGAGGCACTTCAGCTGTGTCATTTCCTTGTGTCTTGGCTTGAACATGGGAATAGACAGCCAAGGTGTACAAGCAAAGGCTTCTGTCAAATACTCTTTTGCTTCTCATCCAGCAGGAGAGGTGGTTACATAGCCCTTTGACCCTGTCTTTGACTTTGAGAGAACAGGACATTTATGATCGAAGGATGGGGGAGCTGACTGTGGGATAAAGAGCTATGCTGGGGACCAGATGGAAAGCTTTTGGGGACCTTAGTCAAAACATTGGTTTTTCCATGGGAGAAGCCATAGATCAGTGAGGTGGAAAAGGAACAGAAAGATTTCTGACTGAGATTGGGGAGAGCTGATGCCAGTCAAACAGATGGCCTACATGGATCATATTATCTGATTCAATATAAGGCAGCTTGAACTTTGTTTAGAACCTGTGAGAAGATAGGACAGACAAGTAAGCTTTCCAGAACAGGAGTGCAGCAAGGTTGAAGTGGGCTCTGGGACAAAAGGTGGAGATGAAGCCCTGGGCCCTTTGCCTCCTCCTTCTTTCTCCCCTACCCAGTCTTTGCTGCAGAAGAACTCTATGGACATGGTGAAAAGCAAAACATTCTCAGCATGCCCTTTCCCTCGCTCCTAAGCAAATAATATCACACACTCCAGTCAGGGGCCAACAGCTTGTCAATGAGTCAGGGAGGTGGGAGGGGGGAACAAAGAGCAGGCTGTTTCCCAGCCAACCCCACCCACTCCTTCATGGGCCCAAGGGAAAACCCTCCCCCCACTTGTTCAACTATCCCTACGACCTTGTTCCAGAAGGCAATTTCCTTATGCATCTCTCTTCCCCAATACCCATATTTCAGGGCCAGACCCACATTCAGAACAGGCGTTTCGGAAATACTTCCGTATGGTGGCAACTGATTACACCAGCCATCACATGTCAGAGCTGTTCACCAGATGGGTTGCCCCTGTGGAGATGCTGGGCACAAAGGGTGGAGTGTATGTATTTCTAATATTATTCTACTGCACAGAGCTACCACACAGGATTTCCAGTGGCTTTCACATGGCAGCCAGAATGTGAGAATTAGACCTCATTATCAGTGAGAAAGAAAGGATTTGACTTGCTGCATATCACTTTCTTCACAGGAAGGCTCGCAAAGGGATGAGGGTGGGCCTGGGGTAGGTGGAATGAGAGGGAAGAGGGGCCTGTGGCCATTGTGTTCCCCTGAGCCCATAATTCCTCTCAAGATGCCTGAAAAGATCCTAGGGACCAACCAACTGAGTGTAAATTGCAGCCAAGCAGACACAGAATGACATATATTTAAAGCTGCATAGATATGTTGCCATTTGGGAGCCGTCAAGCTACAATGGTTTGTCCCTTTCCTTTCACTTGTCCATAAGTAGCAAGTGTGTCAATGAATTTATGCTGCTAATAACAGTGGAAATCACAGCCTGCCTCTCTTTTCCCTTTTTCTTTATTTTTCTCCCTCGCTTCTTTTTTGTCAGATCAATTTAGTGCTTGTGAAAGATACTAGATTGACAACACTGGAAACCAAAGGTGTGTATACATATTTTTTCCACTGAACTGGTATGAAATGAGCACCGGCAGTGCAATGTACCTTGGTAATTTTCTAGAGGCGAGACACAAGTTCAGTCTCCATGCCCATTCATAGTCATTGGTTTCCCAACTGGGAGCCATTACCTACCAAAGCTGGATTCAAGCCAGTTACCTAGAGGTGAAAGGCTCAGTATGCTAGCGCTAGTCCAATATCACAAAGCACCTCCACAGCTCTAAGGAGTATCTTTTTTTGTTCCAAATATCCTTCTAACATCAGTATTCTACCATGCAATCACATGTTGCATGCATTTAGATATGTAGTATAAGCCAAGATGTTGCTTCAATGAACAATACTTACTAGACATACGTGTTAATGACAATTAATACAGATAAAACACTAAGGTCATCTTCGGATGACACAGGGAACCTGAGGCAAACTCTCCTCAGGTTCTCCCCCCATGAAATATAAATGATCGGAACCATGGTTCCTGGACCCAACTGCGGTTCCGATTCTTCCCCAAAACCTGGGAATGAACCCTCGGTTGGAATTAAGTTACACTCACCAAACCGAGTGTTCATTGCCTCCAATGTGACGTCCAGTTTGTGCAGCTTGCACAAACTGGAGTTAAGGGAAGCTCCTCCTTCTCTCTAGCTCAATTGGCTGTCACGGCTGTCCTTCTTGCATTGAAGAAAGCCCACACAGCCAGTTTCTCCCCCTTTGCAGTCTCCCAGACGGCAAATTACAATCATCAGGGAGCACACCAGGGGAATAGATGCAAACTGCATGTCCGTTGAATCTACAGTTTCAAGGTATGTCCAAAGGCGACCTTAGCCTCTTCACACAATCAACCAAACATGGGTTTGGGTCAGAAAACCCAGGTTTTCTGCACATGTGAACCAGCTCTGAGCTCGCTGCTGTGGCACTCTTCTGAGAGTGTGGGTTGTAGAACCCAATGGAGGCACTGTTCGTCTATCCAAGATGGAGAAGGGACTCTTCCAAGCCCCAAATCACCCTCTTCTGGTTGTGTGCAAGTGCCCACTGAGTGATCATCACAAAGATCCACAAAAGAACCAATTTGACAGCATGCACAGAGAGAAGAGGGGTAAATGAGGTTAAAAAACCCACAATAATTAAACCCTTGATTAGAGTGGCACACTGACTTACTGTTGTTGCTAAATCATCCTATCATCATCCTTGTCTAAGAGGAGTAGTTGACATTCCATTCTCAAAACTACTACGACAACGACGAACACAAATATTTATATACTGCTCTTCAACCAAAGTTCTCAAAGCGGATTGCATAGAAAAATAAATAATACATAAATAAGATAGTCCCCTGTCCCCAAAAGGCTCACAATCTAAAAAGAAACATAAGGTTTCTAGCCACATGGACCAGTTTCTTGCTCAGTCTGCCTTGTTCTTGGCCTCAATTTGAGGTCCTAACCAGGGAGCACAACTCCCTGGGAACCTACATGGGTGAAGTGCCCCAACCTCTGCAGGTGGTGAGCCACCTTGACCTGGAGGCCAGGCCACACTGCCCCTTGTAGAATCCAAGGGAAAGAATTGTGCTACGCAAGGACAAGGCAGTGGAGTGGAATCAGAAATATTAATAGTTTAATGAAATAGATATTATGTACAGAGAGACAAGTGCAGACTGCTTTTCAGTGCTCTTGCTGCTGGCAGTTTTTTAGCCCCCCTTTACTCCAAGTCTAGAATACAAGTAACTAAAGCCCCGATAAAAAGCTGGCCTGGATCAAGGAATGGATTAACCCAAACCACCACACCCCTCAGCTTTCTTTCTGGGGCCTCCCTCTGCTATACCAAGCCTCAGCCTCTCTCCGCCCCACCTTATAGCCCATGGCCAAGAATCCTACCTGAAATTGTGTAGATTTTCATAAGATTGTCATTTCAGGGGTCTGCTGGATACAGTGAGTCATATATTCTCTCTCTCACTCCATATGCATTTACCTATTATTTAAAGACATTAAGTGCAAAATTCCACCCCTTGGGATTGAAATTGACTAGACCAGGTCCAGTCTAGTAAAAATAGCAATCCATTGACTTGCATAGGACTAGGGGAAATAGCTACACTAGGCATTATTGGGGGGGAGTGGATGTCTCTCTTCATCACTCCCACTCCCACCCCACCCTCGTTATGCTTCTAGGATCACCAAGCTACTGATGCTGGACTGAGGCTAGAGCCAGAGCAGGAGAGAATTCACTTAATTGTTCTACAGAATGCAGTTGTGAGATCCTTACATAACATAGTATGTGACATTTAAGAGATTTTAAAAATAAAAGGAAATAATCTAACCAAATTTCCTCAAGTGTACATAGAAATGTTCCACCCTCTCGCTCCCACCAACAAGCGCATTACAAAATGAGTATTAGTTTTCTTATGTTATCTTAGCTATCAGTAATTTAGAGATATGGTTCAATTCAGGTTCAGTACTGAGTATACTGCAAAAATGTCTCCCTTTTCCTGTGATTTTTAGAACTCCTTTTTACAAAATTATTCTTGTTGGGGTTGGGGGGACTAACATATAAAAACAAACAAATAAATATACAAAACTATAGAAAGATATATATTCCATGCAAAATATTTATTTAATTATTTCCATTACCCTCACTTTCCCTCAGTAATAGCATCACATAGTGAAATCTGATTAGCTACATTGTGTTGTAATTTCTCATTATCTCATTCACTGTGTGATCCCTGGTCACCCATGTGACAAATCAAGGAAGGAGGAAGAAACAGCCAGGGTTAAAAAAAATAATGCCAAATTACTATAATAGAAAACGATGCTGAAATATTTTTGGAAAGGAGAATATATGCACATGTGTTTTTCAGGAAAAAAATCTATTTCACTAAATGTGTGCTTTGACCTAAAAATCAACATGGAGGACTCTTCACTGGCATTCTAACAGTAATCCACTTTACTTGAATCCTCGCTCCAGTTTTTATATCAGTGACCCTTTGGGTAATGTATTCAACAGATAGATTAGGCATTGTGTTAACACAAATTTCCTTGTAATACCAAAAGTAGTGGCCTCTGTTTTCTTAGAGTTTCCCCTTACACCTCAGTGCTCTGGTATCAGAGCTGATCACATTGCAAAGACATCATGGATCTTTATTCATTAAAGCTTGGTAGAATTATTAGCTAACAATAATGTCCAGTAAACTCTTGCTTGTAGGAACATTTAAGCAACTGAATGGGTTTGAAATCTGAAACAGATGCAGGCCAAATTTCTAATCAAAACCAGACCAAATCAAACTGTCCACTGTATAATAAGACATCGCTCACTCTGTTTCCTATATATTTTCAGGCATGTTGTTAGCTGCATTTATTACAAAAGTTAGATGCCTATTTGGAAGCTTTCACTTCTGTGAGCTTGTGATACTTTCTGTGAAACAAGAACCATAAATCATACCGCACTGGTTTGAAAACCATGTTCTCCCAGATAACTAGCACTTGTCACTAGATTGTCTAAAGGAAGGGATCAACCAAAATACAGAACAAGGGGAAACACAGACTTGGTTGATGGAGTATTTGGGGCAAATACGCAGCAAAATTAAATTACAATACATATGACAACTCTTCTTTTTCTTGCTTTTGTTCTGAAGAAAAAAAATTCTTTGGAATAGCCATCAGACGTACCAATCATGCACCCTGCATAAAATGTAGAAACTGAGAGAGTACATTAAAGCATTGCCTTCTTTTCAAAATGGAATTAAACAATTGGAGGTGACATGGATACTATTGTACATGTTTATAATATATTTTGTAGCCTAGATAAATATTCAAGATAGTAACTCTAACACTCTTTACACTTACCATACACAGCACGACCTATTCCCCAGGTCCTTTTTTCATGTGGGACAGGTTTTAAATAAAATAGAAATTCCTCTTGCTTCTTACAGATTGCAGTTGATAAAATATTCCACTGATAAAGGGTAAGCAAATGTCAGATTCAATATAATAAAAAGAGAAATGAGAGTTCATACAAGCAGCAAAGCAAACAATCCATTTTCATCCTTTATTAGAAACATTTATTGCCATAATGACTGCATTATACTAAGCAAGCAGGTAGAAAGGTGCTCTGCACAAGAGATTCTCAAATATCTTTATTTTGAGGATTTTATATCTCCAATATTTAGACAGATGTTTTATTTCCTATAATGTAGTCAGAGTATGAAACGCTGTAATTTCCGTTACTACAATATAAGGATCAAAATTGTACTTGGAAGATCATGGCCTGTCATTGTGATTTCAACAATAATGGTAGACCATTAAATGCTCAATTTTTCTGCTTTGATTTTATATTCCCAATGGTGGGCTGCTTTAGATATAAGACTGCAGAGCTCTGAGCACGCTGGCAAGCACTCTGCCCAAATTTGCGGAACGCATTGCCAGTGTAGTTCTCAATTATTTTGCTCCCTACACAATTTTATAGATACGCAAGTCTGATCCAGAGCCTAAATAGAAATGATGGGGATGGCCGGTTTTCTGCTTGGATCTATACTCCTGCCCAGTATTGGTGGCAGGTTATCTCAAGAGCAAATAAGATGCAGTAATATTTTTTAGCAAATACGTCCCAATGACAACAATAAAATATCTGGGTTCCCTATTTTAAATTACTTAACTAAGAAGTAAATGGTGTCAAATGGTGTCTTCCCATTAGCATTTACTGTAAAGCCATTTCAGAAAGTGTCCAAAATTATATCCTCCTTTTCTATGCTCCTATTCCAATGTATGTTTCTGTCATCATTTGAGTCAGGGCCAAACTCACTAGGTGACCTTGGACCAGATGTCCTAATAGGAAAAGGTCTGGAGCTCAGTAGTAGAGTACCTGGTTTGCATGGAGAGGGTCCCAGAAGGGTTGGTCCTTGGCATCTCCAGGTAAGACTGGAGAAGACCCCTGCCAGAAACCCTGGGGAATTGCTGTCAGTCACTGTAGACCAGGCTGGCTCATCTTAGGCCCCCCAGCTGTTTTTGAATGACAACTCCCATTATCCCCAGCCACATTGGCCAATAGCCAGGGATTACTGAAACTGTAGACCAAAATCTGCAGGAGGGCCAAAGTTGAGCAGTCTTGCTGTAGACAACACTGACACAAAGGCAGCTTCATATCTTCTTCAGAACTTCTTTTATAGCCTAACTTACCTTTCTGGGAAGTCTGTAGGATAAAATGAGATAGCCACATGTATGCCACATTGTGGTCCTTGAAAGAGGAGACACAAATGTGATGAATGATAAAATATGAGCTGAAACTATATGTATAATAGCATGCCACTCCCTGTTGCCTTAGTAAACCTGAAATAATTTTACCCTTTGCTGTCCTAAAAATTGAGACTACACTAACGGTAGAAGCAACATAATGGATAGAAGCAACATAATGGGATTGCCATCTAAAATGCAGAATTCTCCCCCACCCCTAGCTTCAATGTAGGTATTTCCTACATAGACTTGAGCAGTACATGGGGACTTGGATGTCCTCAGAGGAAAGAGTATATAAAGCCCAAGTGAGCTCATGAGAAGAGATACCAGCATCTTCAACTGGGTGGAACTCGGTAGTCCATTTAGATGACAGTCTCATCTGCCTAAAAAGCTGGCCCTTAATATCTATTTATGTGTCACATGTAATAAGGAGAAAGCATACAGGTGTCATAGAAACAGTTTCTAGCATGTTAAATAGATTCCTGATGTATTTAACTTGGAAAATTTATTGCTGAATCCTCTCATTTCATTAACAATGATCATTAAGACATTAGTCCTCTTTTAACTGGCAGTGTTTCAAATTTTGCAGTTTTTGCAAAGCACAGAGCAGTTTCATTCTGTGATCTGTAGGATATAGTATATTAATTTTCAGGATTTATCACAAGAAATGTTAGGTTATGGTAAGTACACTAAGTGTAACTACTTTTTATGAGGAAAAGGTGCAGAATGATAAACGTCACACTACTCTTCAAAAAGCCTATGAAGAGAGAGACTTGGCAGTCACCACTCAAGAAGAGGAAAAATGGAATAGCCTTAATAAATATTTGGCCTTTATAGAACTTGGAGATAGGGAAGATTGTTGATTTTTTAAATGCGTTAATATAAATTTTTGTAGCTTTAAAAAAAATCACTTTTTCTGTACCATCATCAACCATTGTTCCATTATCTTATTCTTAATAAAGGAGCATTTATTGTTATATCCATATTCCTATCTGGGTATTATATATTAATATATGCAGTCTTGGGTAACGTTTTTGGGCTACAACTCCTATAATCACTTTGGCCCTTGTGGCTGTGGATGATGGAAGTTGTAGTCCAAAACCAACAAGTTCCCAAGACAATAGTTCTTAGGATAGCTCTAAGATAGATAAACTTTATGAAACTGGATTTATTAATGGGACTGCCTTATGATTTTATTCTCTCCAAAATACTCAGGTCAAGAACTGCATGGCCATTGAGTCACCTAGATGGTTCCACATTAATAAGGGAGCCACACACCACTGGCTAGTTCTGCATTAGGGATGCATTGCTGTGAGACTAAGCTGCAGGATCCACATAAGATGTCTCCTAACCAGTCTGAAAAATGCCATAGCTTTAAATTAAACTACTATGCATAAGCCTCTTGGAAAATCCTATGCAACCTCTCTTCTTGTGTCCGGCATGGTGCATAATAGCAGGGAACTACCTATAGGTAGGGAATGCTCTCAGATGTTCTAATGAAAACAGTGAGTAGCAAACCATATAATTTACATAATATTTGCTTGCCAGCTTCAATTATACTCTGTTCTTATATTTACTCAGTTGTCTCTGGAGAACATGGTTCTGTTCTGTTTTCTTGTGGGAGTTTTGTGTCATGGTAAGGGGAATGGATGCACTTAAACCCAATAATGTGTGGGTTATTTAATTTCCACATTGTTGTCCATTTTGCAATGAAAACAGCTAAGAATAATGCATTCAATTGTTTTAATCTGTTCTCTACCATCCCAACCCTCATTTCCCCCCAATATTTTATTGTTCTTTTGGATGTTATTTTTACAGTTGTTTTAACTAGGTCACCTCCCTTCTCTTCACGTCAGTGACATACCATAATGAATGGATTCCTTTGTAAATAAGGAGCAACATCTGTGCAGCCTATCAAGTTAGGCTGGTGTAAAACTGATGGATGTGGACAGTGAGGACTTGACCATTACCTGTAATATCCAAAGAGCTCTCTTCAGTCTTCAAAACACAGAATGATTTCATTAAGGTCCAAGAAAAATACTAGGCTAAATAGGATTTTAGCACCTGCAAAACAAAGAAGAATATAATGGGAACTGGTGACTGTGTTTCATTCTCTGGACATTCCCTAAAAAAACCTCAATTCATACTCTTTTAAAGGTCAAGCAAGAAGATTGGAAATCCTATTGGAACAAAAAAGCCCATTACCAAATGCAAATTGATGCCCACAGTCCATATTTCTTTCTATATGTTAGAGCTCAAATCCTGTTATTTTTATTGTGAATTAGTCTAACTCCTGTGCCCAAATTAGTCTAACTCCTGTGATAGAAAAACTTTGAAAGAAACATGTCAATTAGGCAGATTAAACCAAAACAAACATTAATGAGACACATTCTGCCAGTGAAAAACCAGGATCAAGTAAGCACACTGATAAAGACAGAAGCTATGAAAAGCATCTTAGGTGATAATACTTAATTGATCAGAGCTGTCCAAGTCTCTGTATATTCTTGCATTTTTATTTTTTTGCTGCTGCAGCACAATCTTCTGTGATCTGGCAATTCATACTTGGCCTCATATTAGGTGTCTTGTGTCTTAAGAATAACCATTCCTTCAAACCCAATTCAAATGTTTTCTTGGCAGTGTGGTTGTGACCAAATGTCTATTCTGTATGGTTGATACCTAGTGGTACTCATGTGGGTGTATGGGTACAACCTATGCAATCTAGTAGGCCTAGATAGGGAAGAAGATTCAAGCAGCTTCACAGCTGTATTGAGTTCTGTCTCAACAATGTAGAAGAATCACAGCATTGAGGGAACATCTCAGGCCTATTCTAGCTTTCCACAACCTGGCCCCAGTGCATTTGTAATCCTGGGACACTGATCACACATAAGAATTGGTGCCTATAGATGCAGATGCACGTTCCTATTTGCATCAAATGTCGTATCCAGTCAGGTCAAGAGGTCCCAGGTGACCATGCCGTGTTATATGCACAGATCTATCTGGCTGGATCAGGACACTGCTCTGTAGTATCAAACAGTGAAATGGCAGTGGGGAAATGGGATCTATTCTCACAGTGGAAATCTGTTCTCACATTCAAGCACTTTCTAGCTATAACCTTCAAGAACACGATCTGTGAAAGCTTCTCTTCATCTGCCAGCTTCAGTGTTGAAATAGTTACCATACACTTTTCTAAAATACAGGCTGTTTCAGTTGTACCAGTTTTCAAACAATTCCTTCCATGTAACAATTCCATTTCCATGTAACAATTCAATGTTAACCTTCGTTTACATGCTGCATTGCATGAATGCAAGTTGATGTTGTTGTTAATATACTGCTTTTCTACAAAAGGTTCACTGTGGTTTATATAACAAATGAATGTGAAAATGGTTTCTTGTCCGAAAGGAATGCACAGTCTAAAAAGAAACTCCAGCAACATCAGCCAGGAAGAATGCTATGCCGGATTCAATAGGAAAAGCTCCCCTGCTAGATGCCAGAGAGTCACCACTTTAAAAGAGGCCTCTTACCCAGTTAGCAGGGCTTACCATTAACTATAACATCTATATGTGCCTGTCATATCCTTGAATGCCAAGAACTGTCCAAGCCATATTTTCTCCTAGCAGAATATTTGTAATTACATTTATATTCTCTAATTTTGAGCATTAAGTTTATATTTTTATGTATACAGTATTTGCAATGGCACCTAACATGTCAGTTTAAATATAGATGAAATAGCCATTGTAGCTTCCCATGGTTTTTGCCTCTTGTCCCCAGCAACAGATAGAGATACTCAATTGGGCTGTTGTTTTTCCCCCCTTCCAAGCAGCGTTTCTCTCCCTAATGGGCTATTGGTGCCACAATCTGCAACAGAAAAGAAATAATCAGTGTGGCAAATTCTTCCATTGATCCAGCAATTGAGCCACTTGTCCCATCTACCATACAAGTGTCAGAGAAGTAAGGAAGGGTGTACCCCTTGGGAATGCAGATAGTGAAATGTCATTTAGAGAGAAAGCACATGCTCCAGTGAAAACAGCAGATAATCTTGGTGGCCTTAAGACTGATGCTGTTGCTGCATTAAAAGAACAGGCCCAATAAAGATTCGATATCTCTCCTTGGCCCTTCACTCTGCAACCTCTGCCACTTCACAGCAAGTGAAACTGAGAGTCAGACTGCAGATTATGCTGAAGTGGGAAATGCAGAGGCACAAGTCCTTTTCACTTTCACTTTCCCTGCTTTTGCTGCAAAATCCAGGATGACTCTCAGGTCTCATTTATCACAAGATCCATATGTTCCACAGGCCACTTGGTGCTCCTGGTTCTTGCCATTAGTAAGATACTATTTTGCATGTCACAGCAGAAGTTGGAAAAGGAACACGTCACTTATATTTCTGTTTTCTCTTTTTTTGTCTAATATGGGTACTTGCAGCAAAGTAATTATATTGACAAAGCAAGTATTGACTGGGATATTTAAAAAGAAAAAAGTTGAGGTATTTTCACTTCTTGGAATTGTTCTGAACTCAAAATCAAGCAAGTTTTTATATTCACGAATTCCTGTTCTCATGTGTAGCTCAGGGACAGCTCTTGTCTCTTATTTTTGGTCTCCCCCTGATATTACCATTTAGTCAGCATCACAGAAAGACAATATATGGCTAGCTCTAAGATAGACAAACTTTATGAAATTGGATTTGTAAATGGGACTGCTTTATGATTGTATTATCTCCTGGTAATATCCCAATATTACCATTTAGTCAGCATCACAGAAAATCTTCAGCCAAATATATATATATATATATATATATATATATATATATATATATATATATATATTTACAACTATGCGTAGAATAGCTGTACATTTTGCAAAACTGCCATTTCTTTACATGATTCTTGTTTCATCCTTTATTCATCATGGTGAAGTAAGTGTTGTTTTCGTTAATAACATGATCAAAGAGCTGCAGATCTTCCAGTTAGGAACTTACTGGGTGACTTTAGGCAAGCCACTCTCAAGTTTCAGCCCCCAATTCTAATATGGGGGAAAAATACTGTCCTGTCTTACAGGCTTCTTGTAAGGCTTGCTGTGATAACTGCTGACTATTTGAGAAATGATACATAATACTATGAGTAGCTACTTCGCTGCCAGTAAATCTCTAGACTCTGTTGGGGTGTACCTGGACAGAAGAAAGCCTACTTGAATTTGATGCATGGGATACTGGCTCGCATTAGGGATGTGCACAAAATTGGTTTGCCTGGTTCAGTTTGAATTCAAAACCGAGTTCAACCCAGGAGAGGGAGGTTCAATTTTGGTTTTGCTCAAACACCCCTCCCCCGTTCGGTTCGAATTTGAACTATTTTGAACCAGTTCAAACTGGTTCAAACTGGTTCAAACCTCCAAAAGTGGGTGTGGTGGTAGCTGGCACCCATTGGTAACTACCACCCAAACCCCAAAGCAATCAGACACTCGTACGATTTTTTTTATGAATTTTTGAAACATATTTTTATTTTTTCTCATAGGGTATAATAGGACTTGAACCAGCCCATTATTCCCTATTGTGGAGCACCCATGGGTGCCAACAACTACCCAACCCCTGAAGCAATCAGACACTCCTACAATTTTTTATGAATATCTGAAATATTTTTAATTATTTTTCTCATAGGGTATAATGGGACCTAAACCAGCCCATTATCCCCTATTGTGGAGTAACTAGGGGCACAAAAGTAGGGTGGGTGGTAGGAACCCAGGGGTGCCTACCACTCACAAAACCCTAAGGCAATTGGACACTCCTCTGATTATTGGTGAATTTTAAAAGTATTTTTGAATTCCTCATAGGGAATAATGAGGATTGCAGCAAATGTATAGCTTCACGTTGGGGGGAAAGGGGTGGCCTAGAGTGGATTGTGGTGGGTGGTAGTTCCCAAGGGTGGAAAGGAAGCTATCAGAATTATTTGAAAGGAATTGGGCAAAGGACTGATTTTTAAGTGATTTTTGAAGTTTACGTGAATTTAAGGTTTTTCTCCATAAAGAAGCATGGAGGTGTCAGCAGCCCCACTGCTGCACTTGGGGAGTGATGGGGGGCCCAGAGTGAGTGGTAGTGTAGTGTACAGAGGGTGCCAACCACCCCCATGGGTTGCTAACCCATGGGGTACTGGTTTTTATTGTTTCTGAGGTATTCTGAGTGTAGATTCTCTGGTGGCATATGAGATTTTCAATGACAAACCATGAATCCACTCTCATTAGCTACCAGAGATCACCTGAGTGGGTGGGGTGGTTGTTGGCACCCATGGGTGCTCCATAATAGGGAATAATGGGCTGGTTTGAGTCCCATTATACCCCATGAGAAAAAAAATAAAAATAACTTTCAAAAATGCATAAAAAATTGTACGAGTGTCTTGATTGCTTTGGGGTTTGGGTGGTAGGTACCCATGGGTGCCAGCTACCACCCAACCCACTTTTGGAGGTTTGAACTGGTTCAAATCGAACCCCCCCCCCCCCCAGTATGTTTCAAATTTGAACCTACAGCTTGAACCTGATGGCTGGTTCAGTTTGAATTCGAACCATCGAACCAAACTGGTTCGAATTTGAACTGGTTCGCACATCCCTAGCTCACATGATGTGCAACATAATGTGGGTTGTTCTGCATCACTCATGCTAGGAACTCATGCACGGAACTGTTTGGCGCTTGATTCTAGGAGTGCCGAACCGGTTATGGCAACTAGCCTTTGAACCGGTTCAGAGGGCAGGTGGAGGGTTGCTTTAAATGTCAGGGAAGGCACTGCCTACCTGCCAGGCCCAGCCCTGCCACTCCCCCCCCCCCCACCAGTGCACTTCCAAAAACCAGGTGTGTGGGGCTGCAGAGTGCCTCTTTGCAGCCCGGACCAATGTCGCCACATAAATGGAGCTGCTGACACACCGGTCTCAGAGCTGCTCCTGCCTTCCCCCCAGCCCTCCCCCAGCCAGGTAAGTTTATTTACAGATCAGTTAAAGCTAGAATTTCTGTTTGAGACAATTAAGGCAAAATGAATTATTTATGCTCATTTAAGATTATGATTGCCACAGCCTGTACAATTTAATATATATTTATAGAAGTGTATGTCTGTTTCTGTGTCTGTGTGATGATTTTACAAATGATAACAATTAATCCTCTACTCAATAATGACAGTTTGACATAAACAACAAAAGGATAGCTGTCCAAAGGCACCATAAAGAATAACAGATTAATTATGACAAAAGTTTTCATTAGCTTTTGTTAGTAAATTTTGGTGATAAATTTTATTAGCAATGCTTTTAGTATCATACTTTTAAAAGTATAAGATTCTGTGTTGTTTCAGTGCAATAAACTAACACCCTTCTACCACTCCTGGAATTTGTTCCCAAAAGATGTTTTCCCCAATGAATGAATAATAAAATTATATTTCCAACACATTTTTATTTCTATGGTTTTGCTTGCTTTGTCTTGTTTCATTTTCTCCTTTGATTTGTTTCCTAGTGAACTGGCATTTGACATCATGTGTCATGGTCATGTCACAAAAGGACTACTTGGCCTGTATTCAGCCATGGCAATCTTGATTTCAACACTCACTCTATTAGACAGGATTTCATACCCTGATGTGGGTCACTTGCTACATTAAACCAGGAACATGGCTGCCACTGAAAAATGAGTATGCATGGTGGCAGCTTCACATGGTCAAAATAGTGTGTATAAATAATTGATTGTTTAGCCCTAGCACATCCTCTGTGGAAGGTGAATATACACATCCTTCTGATACTTAACTCAGGTAAGGGATTTGCTTGTCCACCCACTGCCATCATATAATTATTCATTAGTTATCCCACTTCATATCTAAATGTCCTCCCTACTGGTAGATGGAATGTTAGCCTGTGTGTGGAGTAAAACACAAAGAACACCTGGAGTAAACTTCCAACAAATATTTTAGAAAAATATCAAAATGATGTTTAGGTAATAGTTATTAAATTGGCACAGGGAAAGGGTTCTACATAAGACTGGGCTTAATTCTGTCACCTATTGAAACTTAAGGACAGAGTCTACTTATATTAGCCTTCCAATATTACCTACTACTTGCAGGAACACTGAATGCCAAGTCCTGTTTTTTAAACACCACTTTTTAGCCTACTTTCCTTAAGGAAAGTAAGCTTATGAGATCCTCGGCATTCTCTCTGTGTGTGTCCGTGAGTGTGTCCCCCACTATCAACTTTGCAATGCCTGGACCAATATGAACCAAAATGGGAACTAGGGGTGTGTCCGAACCGGTGTGGAGGCCATTCTAAAGGCCTCCGAACTGTCCAGACTGGTTCGGACTTGGCCGGTCCGGGTGGGGGGTCTTCCTTTAAGGGCGGGAGGGCTTGCTTACCCCTCCTGCCTCTTTGCCCCCTCCAGCGCCCGTATTCTATTGTGTAATTGGGGTGCTGGAAACCAGCCGCCCCAGCCACCCCTGCCACTCCCCCGCGAGCGGATTAGGGGCAAAAGAAAACTACTGCCGCCCTCCTGCCCTCCCGCCCCCCTCCCTCCCACCCCCCCGAGTGCTCACCACATTGTTTGCAAAAAAAAGAGAGGAGCTCGCGAACAGAGCTCCTCTCTCACCAAAGTCTGAGGCCCAACTGGGGCCTTGGGCGCGCGCACACACGCGCAATAGGACACCTGATCTAATGGAACTTCCGCCGGAGGCCCAGTCTACCCGCCGGGAAGAGGCCGGGTAGACCAGGCCTCTGGCGATCGGAGGCCCAGTCTACCCGCCGAGAAGAGGTCAGGTAGACCGGGCCTCCGGTGGAAGTTCCATTAGATCAGGTGTCCTATCGCACGCATGTGCGCGCCCAAGGCCCCAGTTGGGCCTGAGACTTTGGCGAGAGAGGAGCTCTGTTCGCGAGCTCCTCTCTTTTTTTGGCAAACAATGTGGTGAGTACTCGGGGGGGCGGCGGGTGGGAGGGAGGGGGGGCGGGAGGACGGGAGGGTGGCAGTAGTTTTCTTTTGCCCCTAATCCGCTCGCAGGGGGGGCAGGGGCGGCTGGTTTCCAGCGCCCCAATTACACAATAGAATACGGGCGCTGGAGGGGGCAAAGAGGCGGGAGGGGTAAGCAAGCCCTCCCTGCCCTAAAAGGAAGGCCCCCCTTCGGTGCCGGTCCGGACTGCTCCGGACCATGCACATCCCTAATGGGAACAGTTGTAGGGACACATCGGGACACCTCAATGGTGTAGTTTGTGATGATGTCATCCACCCTGATTCAAAATGGCAGATGCATAAGAATTTGAGATGCAAATGAGCTAACTTGTGAACCGCCTATTTGATTTGAACCAAATTTGCTACAGCTGTAGGGACACATAGGGACACCTCAATGGTGTAGTTTGTAATAATGTCATCCACCCCAGTTCAAAATGGCAGATATGTGAATGTTTAAGGCTAAAGTGGGCTAACTTGTGAGGATGGTAATTATCAATTAAGATTATAGTGAAAGGAAAGTAGGCAGATTAGTTCTTACCGGAACAACTTGTTTTAATTTAGGCAGTTTGTCTCAAAAGTTCAAGTCCTATGATTCCACAAAGAGATTCAGCCACGGTTGAGGATCAGCTTAACTGCTGGCCCAATGGAAATCTTGCCAACACTCAGCTCCCATTCTTTCCTGGCCTGGCCAATGAACAGTGAAGAACAGGTAGCCAGTTAACACTTTAACTGCCAAGCTTCTGATGTCTTCTCACTCCTTTGTCTTTTGTCTCATGAAATACTCCAAGCAGATGATATTGCTCTAACTGCTAATCATTGAGAAGTGGAGCCTCTTTGAAGAATCTTCAGGGCCAGACCAACTTAAATCAACTCTTTAAAGTTGTCTTGAGTGAAGCTCAATCTTCAGTCTTCAATCTTCAGCATGCCCTCTCAGCTTTCTAGGTTTCTCCTTTCATTGCTTGATGCCTCTCATCTCTGCTGTTCTGGTAGTCTTCCTCCTCCTGGATCAGGTGATTATCCTTGTCCCTGCAGCTGGCAACTATTACTTAGGTCCTACTCTGCCCCTCTTTCTATTTATACTTCTCTGCTATGGCATGTTGAGAAATTCTGACCAATCATGAGGCGTATGTCCTGGAGTATTGATTGAAGTATTTTGGATTATTGTGAGTCCTATAGTTTGAATCCAATCTACTGCTTTTTCTTAGACAGCCATAAAACCAGCCAGCCACATACGTATATAACCCCTTACTTGATACATTGTAACAGATTCCATTCAACCCAAGAACTGCCCTTAATACTGGCTGACATACCATGCAAGGAAACATGAGCTGCTTGAGCATCACCCACCTGCATCTGTGCTGATGCTGATGATGTTGTAGGAATGGCAGTTCCGCTCTGTCATAAGGTTGCACGAACCCAGTTGTACAACATCACATCCATTGGAAATAATGGCCATCCTGCTGCACAACTGCATTGCACAACTTTGTATTGGAGCAGAACTTTATGATGGAGGAACATCATTGGTGGCATTTACACAGACACAGCAACACAGGTGAGGTTCCAACCACCTATATTTTCTTATGTGGTAGGTCAGCCACTATATACAATGTATCAACACCACTATACACAGTCTTTACTAAGTGAATTGTCTATAGTCTCTGTGCCCATACATCAAACTTTTTTTCAATAACAAATATGAAATTGCAATAACATCTGACTGACTCAGACATGAATTTTGTATTAAATCATAATTATCTAGCAGCCAATACATTTGGTATTGTATGGTCCTTAATTTGGGGGGACTTCAGGCTTGAACCATGATTATTTGGGTCTAAGGACTGTGGCTAGGCTAGCGAGCTACCATGGAGTGTGATCAGGCCTCAACTGCTCTTCAGGTCCAGAAAGGATTAAGGCCACTGCATTGGCGGGCAGTATGAAGTCTTTGGATTAGCAGGAACTTATTTATTTACCTCACTTTTTGTTCAATGCATTTTCAGCTTTTCTAGTTTTTAGTTCAAGCCATTGCCCTCAAGGTCTTGAGCGGGAGGGCACATACTCCAGGTCTAAATTTGCATTTGGCAATGTCCCCCTCCAATGTCCCTAAAAATAGTAACTTATTCATTGTTTTCTGCATGTATATCTCCAAATATTTTGTTCCGTGCTTATTACAGGGTGAAAAATACTAGAAAACTTCCACAGATGTACTAGCTGAAGATTAAAGAGCAGAACACTAAATATATATTAATGGTTGTAATGAGTTAGAGCCTTATAAGTAATTTTCCAGAGGCATCAGGGTCTCAGTTGGTTCCCACAAACCACCCAGCTATGTGTACATTGGAATTAAACATATGTTTAAACTGAATAAACTTCATAAAAAGGAAATTCAACTGAACATCGGTGTACTTGATGCCCATCCAGACCTACTTTGACATCTACGGGATGTAGTAAAAATATTTCCATATATATGGTTGGTTTTGTTTGGGTCAGAATACACATTGCAGCCAAAATGTGTATGTTAGTAGTCTCATGTTAAAAAATAAAAGTAATATGCTATAATTGCTGCAGTCTAATCCAGATTAATTTATGTGTTCCGAGGTAACACACCAAGACTCCTAGTTTAATCATTATTGCAGCTGTTTGTTAAAAAATCTTATTATTTGAACTATACCGTTTAGATCATCTTACATGAAAATAACTAGACCTATGGGAGACCTCAAAAACATAGCAATGGAATGGGAAAGAAAAAAGCAAAGCAGCCAACTGCTCTGGTTTCATTTCCCTCCATACCTGTCCTCCTCCACACACATCTATGCAGGAGAAGGAACACCCAAGAACAAAGTGTCTCCTCTTCTGACACACAGCCCAGCCTCTCAATCTGGCCTTTGATGACCATGAGCCTATAATTTATGATTTACTAGTCACCAAAATGTCATCATGATTTAAAGCATCAAAATTCTGCCAAATAATTAGCAGAGCAGGAAACCTAGAATATCTGCTCTGGGGCTCTGATTAAATTAGCCATTTATGGATTTTAAAAAGAAAAGAGAGTAAAAGTATTTTATAGTGTAGTTAAAAAAATCATTGCATGACTCCCTCATGTTGAACGTTTCCTAATGTCAGAAGCAGGATGGATGACACCGAAATCATAAATCCAATTGATAAGTGTTAAAAATCACTTTAGTCTGCCAGCTTACTAGAAATTCAATAAAATGGTATGAGAGAATTTATTTGTGGGATGTATATAATCTCTGTACATATGCATATGATTCCCCAAAAGGAAGGAAGGAAGGAAGGAAGGAAGGAAGGAAGGAAGGAAGGAAGGAAGGAAGGAAGGAAGGAGCTGCATACTCCCACCCATTAACAAATAAGAATAGACTCTCCAGACTGCAAAACATGAGAAATACCATCTTGGATCTGGATGTCTGAGAAGGCAACAGCTCTAATGTAGGGATGTGCATGAATGTTTTGGTGTGGAGCGGTTCCTTCAACATGAGTAAAGCAGGTCTTTACCTGCTCCTCCGCCACCCTGCTGGGTGCAGCGCTGCACCAGGCACGGCACTGCTCAGAAGTCCGCACTTGGCTATGGGGCTTCACCCAGCAGCCTGAATGCAGCAACAGCACATACATAGCTACTGCGCATGTGTGGTAGCCATGTGCATCCTGCAGCTGCATGCAGACTTCTGAGCAGTGCAGCACCATGCCTGGAAAAGCATGAAGGTGGCGATGCAGCAGGTAAGGACCTGCTTTACTCATGCTTAAAGGTACTGTTCTCTGCTCTGCCCAAACGATTGGGCTGCATGAGCCAAATCGATTTGTGCATATCCCTAGTCTAAGGACAGGAGAGCTTAAGCAATACGGGTCTATTTGTAAGGCAGTTAATGGTATCAGCCAAATGAATGCTACAGAAAGTTGGTCCAAAAAGCATGTCCTAAGAATAGGAAAATGTGCTTTATACCACCAGAAAAATCACTAGAGATGATCATACTAAATCATCAGCCCCACAGCACCCAACATCTAGCCAGTTCTGATCAGAGGCGTATCTAGGGGAAATAGCGCCTAGGGCAAACACTGAAATTGCGCCCCCTGTCCAAGCATCTGACACCCATCTTTCAGATAACTTTACCATAATATCAGCTGAAAAATACAAGTCAGGGTCATTAATCTTTTAATATTTAAAAAACTATTTAGCAGTGGATGTAGCCAGACCAAAAAATGCTGGAAAACTACAAATTTCAGTATGCTGGGGCTCATGAAATACCCAAATACTATGTGGAGGTGTACTTGGAAAACAAAACAGAAGTGCCTGTCTAATTCTCTACTATGCATTGTAGCATCACCATTACATAAGTTTTAAAAATAAATGGAGAATTTGACTTTCCCCAGATACTCTGAAAAAATAATTAAAGGATATGCAGAGTAAACTGTGTCACTGCTTGGAATATATTCTAGTCTTTCAGAAAGACAGTTAAAATGAGAGAAAGAGAGCAAGAAACTCCCAGTGGGCCTTAATATTAAGGATTTCACACTGATTCAAAGACAAGCTCACCATTAATAGCCATATTAGCAAGACATCACATTTAACTCACTTATCACAAGAAGCAAAGTAAGAGCAAATGAATACAATCCTAGCTCATAAGCTTCAGCTCAGTATTCACAAGCCTTGAATCTGAATATGTGTATTGTGTCTTATATTATATTAATTTTTTTTTAATTTTTTCACCTGTAGCCCCTTTGGGGGGCTTCCTAAAGGCTGTGGGTTGTTGTTTTTTGCAAAGGTTCCCCCTCCCCCCACTGGTCTCTAGAGCCTCGCAGGGACCATTTGAGCATGTGCAGTGGCCATTTAAAAAAATAATCTTTTTTTTTAAAATGGCCACTGAAAACAAAATGGCCAGCGCGCATGCTCAAATGGCCTCTGCAAGGCCTGGCATGACCTAGGGACTCACAGAGGCCATTTGAGCATGCATGGTGGTGATTTTGTTTGCGGCAGCCATTTTTAAAAATTTTTAAATTTTACAAAATGGCGCCCCCTTCAAGTGGCACCCAGGGCACGTGCCCTGCCTGCCCCACCCTAGATACGCCCCTGGTTCTGATATCACAGCCAGTCAGACTACATTGGATTTTTCCAACAGACAAGGGTGCATCGGGGAAAGCTAGGGCCATATCTCTGACTGTTTTATGATTCTCACTGGCCTAGACGTGTTGCTATCTCTGTAAGGGTATGAATTTATTCCCCACACTCTGAGCTCCTAATCTAGGCTGGAGAAGAAACTGGAAGGAAATGAAAGAAAGAAATCTGAGATTAAAGGTACCTCATCAATTGGAGCTACAGCCCTGCAGCAGACCAAAAGGAAGCTTTGAACCAGTATACATAGTTCATTTACAGTTTTATGGGAAGGGAACAGGCAGTAATAATGAAAACTCTATTCAGATGACACATCCAGGTAGTAAACACATATATGGGGGGCGACGTTCATTGAGCTGAACATCTGAATGGAGACATTTGCAGCTATACATGTATAGGCTTCTTGCAGACTTTGACTCAATGCAATTAAGTTGGGGTGGGAACTGCTGCCATGATCCCCTGGATGTTGTATGAATAGGATTTATTAATTCTCTTCATATTAAACATTATATACTATATATTAAATGGCAGAACTTAATCACATTTCTCAAAATTATATTTTAGAGGAGGTAAAAAGTGGCATAGGACACCATCTAAGGCCTACATGTTTTGTTTGTTTGTTTAATTATTTAATTATTTGATTAATTTATATACCACCTAATATAGAAATCTCTAGGCAGTGTACAGAATTAATGTAGATAAGGACAGGGCAAAAAAAAAAAACCACTTAGAAATTCAGAATGTATTCCTTGTTGCTCAGCCCAGGAGGTCCACAATGCAATGGTATCCTGAGCTGTAGCTGTAGAAAGTGACTAATGCACAGTATTCCTTCATTTCCCCGCATTTCTTTTTACATCACCTGTCCCATTTATTTATTAATATAATATTGTATATTAAATTCACTTTTTCACCTCACGTAGTGGGCCTTTGGAGAGGTATGAAATGACAAAAATACAGCTTTGTTTTCTACTTGAGTTCCTTTCTGTGTACGCTCCTCTAGTGCCTGACTGTGCTTCCAACTCCATCAGCATATCCAACAGAGCCTGGGGCAAAGCTGAAAGAAACACCCAGTGCATTCAATTTACAAACAGAAATAAACACCTTTTCAGCAGGTCCTACATAATCACTAAACAAAACCAGGGGACAAAAAAAAACCCGTTTTTGATGTTGCTGCTGTGTGACTATGATCCTGTATTTCCTTTTAGAAATAACACTATTACCTAAAGATGTCTAGCACTGGGATCTCAAACAGAATCACAATTTTCTTTCTTGTTTACTAAAAAGCTAATATTTTGTTTTTTGTGTCACACCTAAGCTTATTGCTTTGCTATGTTTATGCCACATTCTAGTCGCCTGTTCTATAGGGAGCACACAGCTGCTCTCTCTAAGGATCATACCTGAGCCATGCACTGAGAAGAAAGCCATTTCACGGTGCCAGGTATTCTCAGCTCAAATGATACTGAGACTGGCAGAAACTGAGAACTTTGTGGAACAGCAGCAGAGTGGGTGAAAATGGATCAGATATGAAAATGTCTGAAGCAATAAATTAACACACAGTAGGGGGGGTGATAACTTAATCTTGTCTAGTCCAAACAGTACCTGACACCCATTACTGTTATAGGAAGTGGTACACTGTAATAGTACTGGAGTGAAAATGATCATTCCCCAGTGATTTGAAGCACTGGAAGAGGTAGGTAATGTGATTCCGTGAATGAACCTATAAGGGGTTTTACACTTATTTGTACACTGAATCTGGGTTAACCTGCCAATATGCTTCTCTGACATGTTTGTTGGATTTTGTATTCTGACTAGCTCAATTTTACACAACCTAGCTAGACCTTAAGCAAAAGTTGAAAGATAAGCACTAGCACATAGTTTTATAAAAATATTCAGTGCTTTCATTTTCCAAAAGCAATATCGTTGGGTGTTTGTACATGCAAATTGTATAAATTGTTACAAAACTCCACAACTAACAAAAAGAAAGAGATGAAACAATAATACAAGATTCCATTTTGCCAGATCTACATCTTTTATAAATCATGGACAAACACAGACACAACTGTGATCCTATTTCAATGCCTTTAACACTCAAGCAGAAGGGCGAAGCAATGTTATTACTGTTAATTATTTCTAAATTGCCTAGATTTATTTTACAATCAAGGATCAGATACATCAGATACTATTATTTTAAAAATACAGTCAAAAACCAGACAATAATAACAGCAATAGATACCAAACAATCATCTAAAACTTTAAGAAAGCTTAGAATAACGACAATCCTGCTAACTCAGGTCGTAGCTTGCAGACAGCAAAACAATATTTTGCAACATTTAAAGAAATGGCATCATTATTATCAGACAATAAAATCTGCAAATAAAAAGCATCCGAGTGCCCTGGATATTTTGACAGCAATGGTAAGATTCTAAATTGCCTACAATCTTTTAAAAAAATTCTTTTCTGAGTGAAGTATATATAGTACTCTCTATCAACTTTCAAAGCAAACATACAGAGAGATCACAAAACTGAGAATAAAAATTAAATGGATTCGGACAGAGTAATAACTGCTGAGTTATCCCTGTTACATTTGCTACAAACTTCTGTGATAATGTCCTTCTTCTGTGATGTACTGCCTGCCTCACTTCCCAGGTAGGTATGTAGGTAGGTAAGTCGGTCGGTCGGTTGGTAGGTATTCATTCATTCATTCATTCATTCATTCATTCATTCATTTCTCATATTTCTATACCGCCTGATAAGTACATCTCTAGGCTGTGTACAAAATTTAAAATATTTAAAAGTTACAGATTAAAATACACGACAATAAAAACAATGGAATGAAATAGATATCAAATCAAGTTTTAAAAAATTATTCTAGTTCTAATTAAAAGCTTGTGAAAACAGGAGAGTCTTGAGGCTCTTCCTGAAAACAAACAGAGAAGCAGATGCTCCTATTTCAGTAGACAGCATATTCCAAAGCCCAAAGGTATGACAGTCATTGGGTGATCTGGTGTCTAGAAGCATCCTAGCACAGTGTATCTAGATCTACATAATAAGGTCATTCACACGACCATAAGAGGCCTGGGGAGGCTTGGGGATAAGGCAGAAGCCTGCAAACCTCCCCTACATGACCCTTGCTGCTCCTGTACTCTGCCACGCTACATAAAATACAATTGTATGGGACAGCAAGTGATACAGCAATCCAGAGTCGGAGGGAAAGACACCCAACCACTAGATATCCCACAATACATTGTGCAAGCAGCACAATGCAATGGATAGCTCCCTCCTGCTGGGTCATTCCAGAGGAGCAGCAGAGGAGCACTGGGATCAGGAGCACTGGGATCAGGTATTTTTCACTATCAGTCCTACCGGGTCCAGAGGTGCACCTAAGTAATTTTGGAGCCTGTATCTAAAGGTCTTTTCCCCCACCCCCCGCCCCTGGCAAATTAAGCATCCTCATGCTTCACCAGGCGACCATACCACCCAGGAAAGACTAAAGAGGATTTGGTGCCCCCCCTCCCCCCGGGGCCTATAGAAGCCCTGGACTTCAGCCTGGAACTCTAGGGGTAAGACCACCTCCAACCAGGGCTAGTACTGCCCTACCCAGGTAGGGCTGGTCATGAGAATGACCTTCTTTTGTAAAGCCTTAAGCCTGGAATGACAGAAAGAGAGGAGCCCACTCTGTGAGTTTAAATGTTGTTTCTGTGAGTACAATCACCATCTTAATATTGTTTTTAAATGTGACTTTCGTGATTGTTTTTATATTATTTTAAATATTATTTATATTAGTTTAAATATTTTAAATATTGTTTTAAATATGTTGTGAACCACCTTGAGGTCCTCATGCAGAAAGACAGTAAAATGAGAAAACATGCCTTTTTTTCCAGGTCCAAAAACATTTAGAGTTTCTTGACCAGGTCATGAATAAGTACAATTTTCAGTTGCCAAGCTGCATTTCAAGCAGCCATATGCATTTGCAATGAGTTGGGTTTTTCATTCCAGTATCACATGCTCATGCCTAACCCAAGTTTCTTGGCCTCTGCAGTGTGGAGAGGCATGGATCTAGGACTCAACCTACCATGAGATAGTGAAAGGAGGCTGCCTTAAGCAATAGGATCTGAGTAGCATTAAAAGGCAGCAAGTGGTCAGTTATTTAATTTATGATTATATATATTTTTTACCATTGGGAAGCACCATTTGAATTTTCTGCCTCAGGCACCAAAATCTCTCAGGCCTCCCTGAGGGGATCAGGCACATTCTCGAGTGTGCTCAATAAATTCACCCAACTGCCAAAACAATCCTCTTGTTCAGAAAGTATCCAAAGATTTAGAAAAGAAGCAAGCTAGCAACAGAGGTAGAAATTTTACAAAATCAAATTGTGAAGAAGCCCAAAGGCTCTGGTCATCTAACTGTATTTTTCTTCACAGAATATTGGAGATTAAGTAACTAGATTAAGTAAATTTGAGAATAATGCATTTGAAGTTGTGCAATATACTTTTAAAGCCTTACTGATCTCCCTCTGTGTGGTTTGTTCCAGGAAAATAATTTCAGGATGCTATTTCAAATAGATGGCAGATAAGCAAACATGTTACAGCCAAGTACTTTATTGCAAAATTAAATGCCTTAGCGATGAAATATATTTTATTTGGTGTTTTCTCTAACATGTAGCCGAATTCTGCTTTCAGACACACTCATGTTTCCAGAATAAATTCTAAAATGCCCAATAGAATCATTATTGTTAGTATTATGTCAAGTGGGATCTGCGATGTAAAGTTGCTGAATATCTCCCAGGTTACCTGAACCCATCTGTGAACATCCCAGACTGCCCTTGTCACTCCTCACCAGCAACAGCTCCAGACCAGGGCCAGCTGCATTTTTTTTTTTTTGGTTGAAAAGTGGTATATAAATATTGATGATGATGATGATGCTGATGATGATGATGATGACTGACATCTTGACTGATAATGAAGAGTCACTGTGGGTAACAACAAACAAAAATAAAAACACTTTTCTCAGGCTAAACTACCATTATTCTGACAGTGCTCCTTGAGATTTGGAGTTTCTTCTCATGCCCTGGATGGCCAGAACAGTGGGTAAGGGTAAGGGCTAATTTTATTTATTTATTTATTTGGTTGGTTGGTTGGTTTCTATACCTCCCTTCCAAAAATGGCTCAGGGCGGTTTACACAGCGAAATAACGAACAAATCAGATGGATCCCTGTCCCCAAAGGGCTCACAATCTAAAAAGAAACATAAGATAGACACCAGCAACAGTCACTGGCGGTACTGTGCTGGGGGTGGACACGGCCAGTTACTCTACCCCTGCTAAATAAAGAGAATCACCATATTAAAAGGTGCCTCTTTGTCAAGTTAGCAGGGGTGACAATGGGGTGGCAGGGGTGGCGACCACCCTCCTAATGACAGGAGGGTGGTTGTTGCTACCTGACAACCCGTCCCCCTTTAAGTCTGAGGCAGGCAGAATCTGAGGGCCCACCTGCAGAAAGAGGTGCAGAGGTTTTCCATGCCAGGGAAATTGGGGCAGGGATGACGATCTTCTTCCTCTTCATGAGGTATGCCAGCCTGCCTTGCTCACCCAAAGTTTTAAAAAACACACCAAAAACTGGTCATGGAGCTGCTGCAGGTTGGCATCAACATTCTTCCCTCACACTGCCAGGGTTTCAGCTGGAAGTTCCCCCTACCTCATTTTTGGACCCTTTATTTGAGGGATCACTTTTGATATATATATATATATATATATAATTTAAGAGAGCATCTTCTTCGCTACGAACCCCGCCGCTCATTGAGGTCATCTGAGGAGGTCCATCTCCAGTTACTGCCAACTCATTTGGTGGTCGCACAGTGATGGGCCTTCTCGGCTGCTACCCCGAGATTGTGGAATGCGGTCCCTGCTGAGTTACGATCCTCCCCATCTCTGGCTATTTTTAAAAAACATTTGAAAACCATTTTTTTACTCAAGCCTTCTCAGGTTTTTAATTAAAAAGTACTGTTAATTTTATGGTTTGTAAATTACAGTATTGTTTTAACTCTTATATGTGTTATATGTTTAACTTTTATATGCATTTTTGTTGTTAGCCACCCAGAGACGTAACTTTGGGCAGGGTATAAATTTTAATGATAATGATAATGATAATGATAATGATAATAATATTGTGACGATATCTATAATAACCAACAGTATTGGTGATAAAATTCAGCCATCCCAGGTCCTTGGGAAGGACTCGATGTCTGGATGGAACAAACCGGTCAATGACACCTGTCTGACTGTGTAAACAAGAAATAATGGCTTAAGAATGGCTACTTGAAGAAAGAAACAGAGGGCTTAATACTGGCTGCACAAGAACAGGCACTAAGAACAAATGCAATAAGAGCAAAAGTCAAAAAAATCCACAACAAACAGCAAGTGCCGCCTTTGTAAAGAAGCAGTTGAAACAGTGGAGCACCTAATCAGCTGTTGTAAAAAGATCGCACAGACTGACTACAAACAAAGGCATGACAAGGTAGCAGGGATGATACACTGGAACATCTGCAAAAAATACAAGCTACCTGTAGCCAAAAATTGGTGGGACCATAAAATTGAAAAAGTTGAAGAAAATGAAGATGCAAAGATATTATGGGACTTCCGACTACAAACAGACAAACATCTGCCACACAATACACCAGATATAACTGTAGTCGAGAAGAAAGAAAAAGAAGTCAAAATAATTGACATAGCAATACCAGGGGATAGCAGAACAGAAGAAAAAGAGAAAAAATCACAAAGATCTACAAATTGAAATTGAAAGGCTGTGGCAGAAAAAGACCAAAATAATCCCAGTGGTAACTGGCACCCTGGGTGCAGTTCCAAAAGACCTTGAAGAGCACCTCAACAGCATAGGGGCCACAGAAATCACCATCAGCCAATTACAAAAAGCAACTTTACTGAGAACAGCCTATATTCTACGACAATATCTATAATAACAGCAACAACACTGATAATCAAATTCAGCCATTCCAGGTCTTTGGGAAGAACTCGATGTCTGGATAAAACAAACCAGTCAATAACACCTGTCTGACTGTGTAGCTATAATAATATATAAGAGTTATATATGTGGCAGAAACCTCCCTTTTGTTTGTGATTAGGTTCATTTTGCTGCCAAACTGATTGGCTTAGGGCCGCCAACTTTGCTATGAGAGGAAATTATTTATTCTGTGAGAACAATAGCCAACTCATCTTGCTAATTACGTTTGTACAGTTCAATATTCAAAAGTAGATCCAGAAAATAAACACTGTTTATATTGTCCATTATTGTCCATTACTGTCTTCCTATTCTTCCTGTCCAGACTGATAGAATACTTGCATCTTTTTCCAGATACCACAAAGTTGGTCAAAGCACAAACTCTGATCTGGCACAATTAAGGCTAAATGCATTTAAAATAATAGCTATAGTGAAACACTCCTCACCCCAATAAGAGTGAGCTTTATAATTGCAATGGCTCTTGAGCTGTGAATCTAAGAGAAGGGCTGGTCACCACATCTAAGAAAGGACATTGTAGAACTGGAAAAGATGCAGAGGAGGGCAACCAAGATCATCAGGGGCCTAGAGCACCTTTCTTATGTGGCAAGGCTACAACACCTTTTTCACACAACGCATAATCAGCTTGTGGTGTCAGCCAACAACCTGCATTGTTGTTTAAGAGGGGCTTGGATAACTTCATGTAGGAGAGGTCTATCAACGGCTACTAGTCAGAGGTCTATAGGCCACATCCAGCCTCAAAGGCGGGATGCCTCTTAGTACCAGTTGCAGGGGAGTGACAGCAGGAGAGAGGGCATGCCCTCAACTCCTGCCTGTAGGCTTCCAGCAGCATCTGGTGGGCCTCTGTGTGAAACAGGATGCCGGACTAGATGGGCCTTGGGCCTGATCTAGCCAGGCTGTTCTTAACAGCATGCTCACTGCTTCTGAAGGCGTGGCTCCTCAATGGCTACTAAGAAGTGCATCAACACACTTCTGATGCTACTCCCATCATTCCCATTGGGAGTAGCATTGGAAGTATGATGGCACACGCCTTAGTAGACATGGAGCTGCCTCACCATTGGAAGCAGTACAGGCAGGCTGCAAAGTGGCCTGTAGCAGCAGAAGCAGCAAGCATGCGTCTTTCTTGGATTGGTGGCTCACTGCGCAGTATATTGGCCAGTATTGCTCAATTTGCCATGAACTTCAAATTCCTCTGCTTTCCCCCCTTCACACATTGAGATTGTTCTCACAAGCAACCAAGAGTGGGCTAAGGCAGCAAAGCCCACTCTTGGCTGCTTGTGAGAAGCAGCAGAAGGCAAGTGGCTGCTGGCACCGTTGCAGCAGCAAACCCACCTGCAGTGCCCACAGCTTAAACAGGGTTAAGGGAGCAAGCGCTCTCTTAGCCCCATTTTTTTCAATAATCTGCCAGCCCCAGCTGCTTGCTCCCTTAACCCTGGTTTGGTCCCTTAACCCCCAGCACCGGTGGATACCCACAATGCACTGTGCACTGTGGTAGATTGTGAGAGTTCCGGGGGTGGTGGAACAATGCATTCCAGCCCCTGACCCTCTGCTCTGCCAGAGGTAGTAGAGGATCACCTGGGTGCACAATCCGCGCACCCACACCCTCCATGGATCGTCTGTGGGGAAGGGAAGGTAACAAAACCTTCGTCCCCACCCGCCTGCCAAGTTCTTCTCACAAATAAATAAAAACATATAAATAAATCCTCCAGCTGAATAAAAAGCAATATGAGAAACATTCTGGGACAAGCACTCTGAGACAAACTCTCACTTTTCAGTCTTGCTGATCAGTCAGCCTCATCTCAGTCTTTTACAGTACAGATGCCCCTTAAAAATGGGATGCGGGTTATGGCTACTGCTGTTGCCAGTAGATTTCAAGAGCAGAAGAGAACTAGCCGTTTAAGCCAAAGTAATCTAGAAGATAATGGTGGCTGACCAGAATCTTGGAACATGGGTGAAATTATCTAAGATATGGATTGCCTCACATACTTGTGTTGCATGATTCAGGTTAAATATGATTTCCTTACTGAATGTTCCCAAAAGCAAAGTATCAAAGAAGAAAAAGAAAGGAACAACATAAAAAAGGGCTGGATGTTAGTATACTTTGTAAGGACCATGAATTAAAATTCCATCATGTGTTGAAGTACTGAAATATCTTCCCCTCTTCTGGATCACTTCACACATACAATGGCCACACACACACACACACACACACACACACACACACACACACATATAGTAGGTCCATGACTGAGCAGGAATTTGTATCCAACTGTGCCATTAGTCAGAATACACTGAACAGCTTGACTGGGGCATATTCAAAGAATCATACGCCCCAATCATTGTTGTCTAGCGATGAAAAGAAATCTAAAGGCACAGAAGGATTCAAATTCCAGCTCAAATCCATTCCAAATCATTCAAAACAAAGTTGGAATATATTGGCTTGCAGATTAATGTTTCACAAGAGCCCTAATTAGAAGTTATCTCCTCCTCCCATACAGGGAACACATGAAGGAAAACAGAAACATGCCAGCTAGCCATGAGTTCATTGGCCAGCCATATCCTCTGGGCATCCACATGTCTGTCTGAGAAAGTCAGCGCTGGATTTGGAGAGGATTTTTCCATGCAATTTGGAACTCCCAGAATTCCAAGCTGGCTGGAGGAAACCTTCCCCACATTCAGCATTGCCCTTTGCGGGCAAATGACGAATATGTGAGTGGCTGGGGGTGTGGCCAGCAGTGGGGTATGCACTCTCATTCCCCCCATCATGTGTTTACTGTAACTTCTGAACTGAATGAAGTCTCTTATGGTATATGATGCCAGAAGCATGTAAAGTGTTAAAGCAAATTATTCCCTCATCCCTCCCCCAGTTATTTAGCACATGCGATGCTAAAGAGTGGAGGAAAGCACTAACCAAGAGAGGCTACTATATCAGCATTGGGTGTGGGACTGGTGATTCAACGCACTATGTTAAACCAAAGCACCAAGTGATTGGATCAGACACTGCAGTGGAGATGATATAAAGCTATACTGTATTGAGGAGTACTTCTGGAGTATTCACTACTCCTGCTATTTCATGATGAATCATATATTCATCCTTATTTAACACTATATTCAATACTTCATGTTCAAGATTACAGCTACCATTGATAAACTAAACTTAATATGGAATAGGTAACATATTTTATCTCCTCTTTTGTCCAGTGAATTAGGCACTCGACAGTTTAAGGATGCATTTCCTTCTTTTCCAGAACATTCATGAGAAAATGCGAACAGTCTTCTGTTTCTTATTCCAGATGTTGCTCGCTGACCAACATTCTGCCTGACACTATTCCCATGCAATAAAACAAAGCAAGGGCCCCCAGAGACCTACTTCTGGGTCACAAAGAGTACTTCCCAGGAAAGGAGGGACTGGTGAAAATCACCTCCCCCTTGCGAGCACCTGTGTTTCAAAAGCATGGATGTTAGTACTGTGCATGTGCTATCTTTGCTTGCACAGGCGCAACATTAATCAGGATATCAGCCACTATGTTTTTTCACTAACTAAAATGGATTAAAATCAGCATCACACCATTTAAATGGCTTTTGAAACAGGACAGGATATGTACATTAAAACAATAATTTTACTTCTCCTTTAACTAAGAGGGAATGGTTGAATAACCAGTCTACATACATGATCCCATGAATACCTCCTTCCACACACAGATCTTCCATTACTTTTTCCATTACTCTTTATCCAAGAACAAACTACATATTAGTAATGCCTTTGGCACAAGATCTTACATATGCTGTGTCATCTATCCTCATTATACACAAAGAAATGGCTTTTAAAAAATTAGCAGAACATTTTCTTCAAGTGCTATTGTAATGCACGGAGGGGGGGCGGACTTCAGATATTTTACCTGCAGTACATTCATTTTAAAGCGTCTGCTTTCCTCTCATTCTGACCTATTTATTGATATCAACTGCCATGAATTAACATGCCTGCAGTACATAAACCATATGGCTGAAATCCCAAATAACCTTTCTCTTAACAAAAAGGGATATTTGCAGGTGATTTATAACTTTCTACATATGCAAGCAATATTTACTCGATAATTAAGATTTGTTTGCTTGATTCTGTACGGCATTCAAAGTGTAGCTATTATTTGTTTGGGAAAACCTAAGGGGCAGGCAGGCACTGAATCGAGCTGCCAAAATAAGAAATGTTTGGTGGCAGCATCTATTGTAGTAAATCTCTTTCTAACTCCCCATTCCCACTGAATTTCTCTACTCACATTGCACAGTCAGTTAACTAGGATTAGCACAGCTGCATATGCTTTTGTCCTAAAGTTAGTAAACTGAAGGCAAGCTCCCACACAGCACATAGTACATGGCAGCACTCCGAAGGCAGCTAAATATTCCAGCGTGCCTTATAGAGTGCTCGCTTTCAAAATTTCCTTTGCACTTTGTTTACTATATATTCCAATAGTGTAATATTAAACAAAAACAGTGTGTCCTGTGCCAGAATGATTGATTACTACACCATGGCAAGGTCACCTCCTAGGAACAGGCTGAGTGCAGTAAGGGCTGTCTGACTCATACAGTTAACACTATATCCGCATTGTATGAATGTCACCAGCAATCCAGTGATTTATTGCTTGGAAGGCTCTGTTCAATTTTTTCTGCCTGACCAAATTGCACATTTTCTAGAAAAAGAAGCAAAAATATTTCAGCACATGGATTACCCCCAAGTCCGTGTTTCTCCCACTAGGTTCAAGATTCCTTTTCAAAGATGCTATTCGTCAAACCCTCAGTACTTCCCCTCTCTTCCCCCCGCCATTGCTCATCTCTGCAAATATTTGTAAAAATTAATTGTTACAGTAATTAAATGGTGCAGATGGAGATATGGTATCGACTATGGGAAAAGAGGAAGGGTAGCTGTGTGGGGGGTTTGTTAAATTTGGCTGGATTTACTCTCAATATAGACAATATTAGGCTAGCTTTATGACCAAATTACATGTAATGAAAAACATATAGAGAGGTAGGATTCTCACAGAGAACCTGCTTCCCTCAAATCATTTTAAAACAGTTGTTTGGGATAATGCCCTTTGCTTGGAGACATGTTTACCCCCATACAAAGAGGATGTCACTTTAAGATTAGAGAAAATACATTATTTCCTTTTTTTAAAAACAACCATCGCTTACATCCAGATAACCCAAAAATTATACAATGCAACCAAAATTAAGCACTTGTAAGCCTTATTGATTGCAATGGGAGAAATTTACACATGTGCTTAATTCTCCCATTGAAATAAATAGGATGTTAAAGGGCTTAACTTTGGCAAGATCTTGGAGCTCTTCTCACAATCCGTGCAAAGAGCTTCTTGGAGGTCTGCGGGGAGAACAGGTTTGCCCAATCCTCCCCACAGACGAGCACTTACCCTTTTCTGGGCAGGCAGATCATCCACCCAGACAAGCAGCGGCTCACCTGGCAGCTCTGGGGGTCGGCTGCAGGGAAGCGCCACCACGTGGTGCCCCACCCCTCAGAGCCCCAATAATACACCACGCAAGTGCAAGGTGCATTACTGCGATCCCCCCTCCCCCTGAGTGTGTTCACTGTGGCTGCAAGAAGCCACAGCAGACACACTATCCAAAAAATGAGGTCAAGAAAGTGCTCGCTCCCCTAACATCATTTAAGCAGGAGGCCTCACAGGCGGGTTTGCCACCATGTAGCCACCTGGATCGGGCCTGATCCCAGTAATCCACACAAGTGTGCAAAACCAGGCTGGGCTCCCTTAGCCCGGTTTTGCACACTCATGTGAATAGCCTCCTTGCCTTTAATCTGCACAACGTTCAGAGGGGGGTAAAAGTAGGTGCCAATTTATCCTAATATATTTAATACTTGTATTCTTTTACTTTGAAAATACTGTATTTCTGTTCCATGCACGTTCCAGGATATGGTCACTCACTGAGCAACACATTCGGGGGCAGCACTTCCTGTTTTGGCTCTCTCATCATTTGTCCATACCCTTGGATGAGTTATCCTCTGTATACCACTTTTATTTCATTTTACTTTAAAACAACAACAACACTTCATCTGTTTTATATATCTGGTCCAAAATTACAACTCTCTCATTTCATGATAAAATTAATACTTACTCTAGTGACGCATTGTTGTATTCTATCAGTATCTTTTATGGTTTTTTTGTTTAGATGTTTGTCCCAGTGGGGATCCTGTAGAGTGGCTGGGCGGGAGGGGGGGGGGGTTGGAGTCAGAAAGGAAAAGAGAGGGGAAGGAGGAGGAGAAAATGGAGTTGTTTCTGAATAAACTCTTAGTTAAATCTATGTAAGATTACTTTGTGTTTGTGAGGGAAGCAGTTATAAAACACTCATAAAAGGGGTTGATTGACACATCCTTCCTAGCAACTTCTACATAATGGGGGTATTTTGCAGTATACCAAGTTAACTCTGTGTAAGGTCTCTACTGAGCTATCAGTGGTTCTTTTGAGCCTCAGTTATACTTTCGTGTGTCACGGGCAGTACAGGCAGTACTGAAGGACACTTAAGGACACATGGTATCCTTAAGGGATATATGGTAGCATGCAATCTGGAAAGCACCCTAGTGAAGGCACACTGGCAGGAAACTGGAGGGCAATTTCCCCTTCCCTGAGAGAGCAAAGGAGAGTTTTCTGCCCCTTCCAACAAGCATGAATTATTATGGTTCCTAACTTATACAGACAAGCACATATTCATAAAGTAGGCTAAAAAACCTGCTTCTTCCCTGCTGAAGGTCTGCAAACACTCCTGCTCCAGCTACTGGTGTTATAGCATAGAATGTTTATGGATATTCTAACTGCTGAAATGTAAACTTAGTAATAGAAGATTTGTGAGCAGTTGCTTCAGTAAGGGCAATGAAAGGCCAGTTTGTCTAGGAAAATTTCACACAGGATCTGGGAAAAGGAAATGCTCTATAGGCAGGAGGAAACTGAATAGGATGAGCTGTAAGTAAGGAAGCGAATACACAGAAAGTTTGCAGAATGTGAGAAGAGAGCCAGAAGGCCATGATGTGGCTGATACTCTGACTGACCCAACTCAACAGATGGAAGCGAAGTGTGCAGGTGTGCATGTCTCCTTTCCTTTTCTTGTGTTGTTCCACTGTCATCTAATCACACACCTCACCATACACTGAGGTAATGGCATAATGAGTGCAAGGGGGAGTTGTGCGTATCTGTGTTCCTTCCCCTAATAGTTGCAAGGGCCAGTTCAGGGTATTGTCTGGAACAGCCCAAAGTTCTGGTCAGAAACAGTGGAGGGGACTGTAGTAAAGTGTATTTAACAGACCTGTGGGAACTGAAAGGTTAATAGTTGTCGGAAGGGCTTCTACCACCAGTGGTATCTGGGAAGAAGGACATCCTGGTTGTTGTTAGTGTGTGTTAGCCACACGATGGCTCAAGGGATCAGAAGCCCCTGTTCTATGTATGTATAGCAATAGCACTTACATTTATATACCGCTTTATAGCCGGAGCTCTCTAAGCGGTTTACAATGATTTAGCATATTGCCCCCAACATTCTGGGTACTCCTTGGTCTGTTAAAATAAACACCTCTAACTTCATCTCAGCAGAAGTAACTTTGTTCACTGGTGAAGATTACAGGAACTGGAAGTTCAGTTACAATAGGAGCAAAGCCCTGAGAAAAGGAAAGGCAGACAGAGAGTTGAGGAAGGGACAAGACTATGAGAAAAAGAAGCAGGGAAGCTCATACAGGGCCCAGGGACTCGAGCAGATTGTGCTATTAGCAGAAAAGAGGGGAAGCTGCATTTGGCAGAAAGGGGCCTTCAAGGCTGGGATGCAAAGCGAAAGAAAGTTCAACGTTTGGGTGAGTGAAGGAAACAAAATATAATCGGAAATATGGTGGGAAAATTGGCACCTGGAGGAATCATGGTTGGGAGAAGAAGGAAAACAGAATAATGAGTTGAGAAAATGATGTGCAAATGATCAAAGTAACTGGGTAAAAACATCACAGTGGGCTTAGAGTCAGAAGGAAAGAGAGTGCTGTTGGATGAGACCTGGCTGTGTGCTCTGCCCCTCCCCGCCCCCCGCTGCCTCCAGGTGACTGCTATATGGTGACTGCTGGGATCATATTACACCCATTTTGAAAGAGTTACATTGGCTGCCAATTTGTTTCCTGGTCCAATTCAAGGTGCTGGTTCTGACCTTTAAAGCCCTTAACAGTTTGGGCCCTGTTTATCTGTGGGACTGCCTGCTCCCAAGGGTTTCTGCCCACTTGACACTGAGATAGTTTGAGGGGCACCTGCTTTGCATGCAGATAGTGAAGGAGGCTCAGCTGTTGTGCACGCGGTACAGGGCCTTCTCAGTTATTCCCCCCAGACTCTGGAATGCCCTCCCAGTGGGCATCTGCTCCTCAGTTTTTAGAAAGCCAGTGAAATCTTGGCTTTTTACCCAGGCTTTTACATGAGTGTCATTTTTGTTGCTGCTGCTCTGCATTTTATGTTCTCATTGTATATGCTTTTAAAAAACTTTTAATTAGATTTGTATTTTTATATTCCAGTTTAACATTTTTATTGTGTAAATGTTTTATAGTTGTATATTGTTTACATGTTTTGTAAACTGCCTTGAGATTGTTTTAATGAAAGGCGGTATAAAAATCTAAGAATAAAACAAAGGGTTGTGTGTCGTTAACAGGGAGGGACAGGCTCTTTTGGTTATTTTTCTCTGAATAGGGAAGGCAAATATGACATCATATTCCTGCCATAGGTGTAGGGTCAGCAAGAACAGTTTCCTCTTGCTTTCAAATCCAACAGTTCTGTGAGTCTGTGTTGCCCCTTGCATGTCCTTTTTTCAGAAAGCATTTATGGGATGTTGTGCCTTTTCCATCCAATATATAATTCAGTTTCCTCATGCTGGAAATTTGGGTTTCTGCTGTCATCTGTGCTATACCTCTATCCTGTTTACAAACCTGACATGTCTTATGCTTGCTGACAGACACATTTTTGGAAGAAAACTGACCATCAGTTGCTCAAACGTCCTTCCAAAAGAATGTACTCCAGTTGCGGTATGCCAGTTCTATTTTTTCAAGATAGTTTACTCTTATAATCTCTTATAATCTTATTATACTCTTTTTCTTTCCTCAGCTGATAGTTGTTATTGTAATGGAACTAATGATAACTTTGACAGAAAAATAAAGGACGCAATCAAGCCATAGTTAATCATTGTTCTAAAACTCTCTTTTTTTAAAGCGGGGGGTGTTGTCTTTGTGTAGTATCGCAAGAGTGCGCCCAGAAGTCTCATCCTGATGCTGATGCACTGAAAAGCTTCGCACGCACACATGTATTCTCTATGCTTATGGTATCTGTCTGAAGAGGCAAATGCCATAAGCATGCCAGAGCTTGTTTCCGTGATTGGAAAGCTGAGGAGTCCCATCACATGTACAGCCTTATGGGAGGCTAGTATGGTGGTGTGAGGCTTCTCAGCATGCTTTTCTGGCATGCTCTTGGTATACTGTACACAGCTATAATGTCCCTTTTTGTTTATTAATATCTGAATAGGGCTGTGCTGTCCCACTAATTTCAGTGGCAGCATCCCAATAAAGTCCTACTGAAGTTATGGAACCTTAAGTTATTCATGGCTAAATCATTGGTTTCAATGGTACATAATCATGGCTGACTAGCCTGGATGCTGCTCAATGTACCTTCCTCACCTGTATGGAATCTGTGGACTTTGGATGGAGATGGGCGGGAGTAGTTATAAATGAGTAGGCTAATACATAAACAGTATTCACTGGTTACAATAAGCTTGGGCAAAAGTTTATATGCTGGATGGATGAAGTATTCTCAGGCCAACCTCTGCATATCTTGAGCTCTTCAGAACCCATGAATAATGGCCAATCAGTTTTACATAACCGTACACAAATATACAATACAGGCAGCAAATTACATTCGTTGTCAACAAGTGCCACCTGGCTCACCCACAAAACACATCTTTTGCATAGATGATTTCAAAATGTTTAATGTCAATCAATACCTTTAAAAAAAAAAAAAAACCCACACTTATCTGTTATGACAAGCTGATTTAATTACCAGGCATATGTCAACCAGTGTCATTTTAATGTAATAAAACATTAAACTGGACCTTGTGCTTGATGTGAAACAAAATTATTCATTGAATATTAGAGCACTAGACCTCCCGCTGTTCTTTTACGAATGGTTGAACTACCACGAGGTTATGGAAGTTAACATGTAAATTGCAACAGAACCTATAATTTCTGTAGCAAATCCCAGAAGACTGTCGTTTCAGTCAAACGTGTGTGCAGTTTTCTTCTTGGAGCCATTTATGCAGTGAAAATATCCCAAATTTGAACACATCACATGTGATAACCTAATACTGATATACTTTTCATTCCTTAGATTGCAATACTGGAATTTTAGTGTAAAGTTGTCAATACTTGATCTATTCTGTTTGCAGTATCATAGGTTGATGATGACTGAATAAAACCTTCTTATTTGAAACCAAAACCCTGGAAGAATTAATAATATTGATGAGGCTGGTGATCTGAAAGCACATCCATGTCTGAACTGGGCAGACAGAATTCTGATCACTGCCAGCAGTTGTGAGAGATAAAGAAAAGCTAAAGTAGCTGAGCTTTGAGCAGACAGATAGGTGAGCTTGCAAATAGGTCTAGATTAATGGCAATTAAGCCAGTCTAGAGGTGCAATTGTGAGCATGAATTGTCCCCTTTGCTAAGCAGAATTTGCCTTGGTTTGCATTTGGGTGGGTGACTACATGTGACTACATGTGAGATATTGCCCTTAGGAGATGGGGCTGTGGCTTAGTGGTAGAACATCTATTTTGCATGCAGAACATCCCAGTTTCAGCCCCTAGTCCTAACCCGGGCATCTCCAGGTAGGGCTGGGAACTACTCCTACCTGAAACCTTGAAGATACGCTGCCAGTCAATGTAGACAATACTGAGTGTGATGGACCAATGTTAGCTTCCTATGTTGCTCTGGTAGCGCTTTGGCAGCTACTCAAGACACAAATTGTTTAGATGGAAGTGTCAGGCCAAAAGCTTTATAGAGCCAGAAGAAACTCCATTGGCCATCTTCTGTCATCTAACAACACTGAACCAGTGAACTACTGTAGTATCTCCTTCTGACCATTTATATGGGTAACACCCAAATGAATAACAAACCAGCAGCTCCCTGTACTACTCAGTTGCCATGGCAGTGTGTGTGATCTTCTTCGAACTATCAATTCCAGCCCACTTCCTGGTTTAACCTGTGTATCAACAATGCATCGCACTGTTTGATATCGCACATAGTTTGGCTCTAAGACATTGGCTTTTACAGTGCATCATTACGTTACAAAAAAAATCTACATGAGCATGACAGAATACAGGATACTAGCTTATCTGGATTCAGTCCAGCAGACCTCTCTAGAAACAGATAAAGCAATTCTTAACCCTACTAAGGCCTCCCTTCCTTCCATGGTCCACAGCTCAAATGTGAGACATACAGTTCCTATTTACTATTCTATGTTGCGAGGTTGAACTTGCCTCCACCAGTATGGCCTGTTCCCTGCTGCTGAATCTGACGGGTTCCCCACCAGTGCAACATGCCCAAGATCAGAAGTACTGGAGGAGAAATACTGGAGCTGAGTGAAGGAGATGTATTCTCAGAGGAATTGGGACAGAAGGTGGAAGAGAAAGGCAGAGATGTGTTGCACTAGTGGACAGCTAAAAGGACAGAAGATGAGGTTGGGGCTGAGGAGGCCCGTAAGTGCCTGACCCTCTCAGACATGAGGAAGCCTGCTGTTAAATTTCTGTAGTGGCAAGGCTGTGGGCCAGAAGCAGATCCTCTCCTAAGCTGTGAGGCCTAAAGGAAACAGCATAGCCTAGTTAAAAGCCTGAAAGTCTGTGGATAAACAAAAGCCCCAGTCTGGAAACCTGGGGTCAGAACATACCTGTTGTGAAGTACTTTTTGAATACCTACAACACAAAGTAAAAAAGAACATGCCTTCAACTGCTGTGATGTCTCCTGCTGTCCACAAGCACGGTGGAAGACTACATAAAAATGGAAGCTGTAGGATCCAGCCTTATCACACACCTTTAAAAAAAAAATATCATAGCCAGATAGCTATCATGTGTCTGCCTCTGAAATTTGTGGTATAGCAAACTGCTCAGCCCTTCTGATTTATGGCTCTTTGAAGAGGTTGAATTACTCCCAATGTAGCAATTATCTTACCTACACCCCAGCCTCTGGCATAGTCAGAATTAGGAACCATGATGCAAATATTTATCCCCTACAGAATAACAATAATTTAAGAGTGACTCAAATAGCTTTCTCATTGGACCAGGCACATTTGGGATACTTTTCTAGGTCAATTTCCACCCACTGGCCCTGAAATGGAAAGGTTAAGTGCACATCTTCACGGAAGCCTACGAATGAATTTCAGATATGATTGATTCTAGTCAGAGAACCAATAAATACGCATTCCAAATGGTAGATAGGTTAATAAGTCCACTCATTTCAACATCTGATATAAATAATGTGCCACTTTCCCCTGATCAGTACCTCTCATATTTCACCAGCAAAACTGAAGTGACTAGGAATCAACAATGCATCTCAAGTATCAATGATCACCCTTCCTTCCTCTCTCTCCCTGTGTGATTCTTCAATGGACCTTGAATCTTTCACCCCTGTCACTGCTTTTTTATCATTATCTAAGGTGATCGGTCAGCTCTGTGCCACCACCTGGCTCTTCGATCCTATGCCAAAACTACTACGGAAAACTGTCATTCCTGAGTTCATTCCATTTATAGAGAGTCTCATTAACACCTCTCTTCCCTCTGGCTATATGTGCCACTACAATTTCAGATGGCTGTTGTTACTAAACAGACCAAAAATACTATGTTAAAATACCTCTGAGGATCTGAGTTAAATTCATAAAGGCCTAGTATTTCAGGGTTAAGTAAACTATCCCATTTCTCATATGCTTTACTTCGTCCCAAATGCCTATCTGTTCTATATCACCAGGGGACAAAAGCTGATCTTATGGTCTGTAACCATAACCTAACAGGATTTATATATCAAGCTTAGAAGATACTACACAGCTAAAGAAGAGGTACCACTTCTAGGCAAGGCATTAAAACAGGAGTGTCAAAAAGGTAAGACCCAAGTTCCTTATCAGGCCTGCCAATGGGCCCCCATAATGGCCCTGGCACCCCAGTACATTCCACATACATTATATAACTGTTTTCAGGCCTAGGAAGCTGATGCCAAGGAGCGACTCAATCCTGCCTATTACTGCACATCACAACATAAGCCTCTTCTCCCTGTTCCCTCTAAATTAGTAGTAGAGGTGATATGAATCTGGTGACAATAGGAGAGCGGGCTGCTGTAAATAGATACCATGCCAGAGCTACAGAGAAAAGTCTGATTTGTTGAATACGTGTGTTTAATGGAAGTGGAACCGATGATGTTGAATTCAAGTGGAAGTGACAGTTATTAATGAAAAACTAAAGTTATAGATCCTGAGCATCTGCTGGGTATGGAATTTGAACCTCAAGCCCGCATTTGATCCCTTCCAATACCATGATGATTGTCCAGCTGTTATGCAAGGGCACATCAAAGATGGAATGGGCCCTGGAACACAATGTGAAGTTGAGCCCCTGCACACTTCACTTCTTTGGAGGTGTGGGAAGGGGAGAGCAATGATCAAAGTGTCTCCCAGGCAGAGGCCCTCCCTCCTTCTGGGCCCCAGGCCCCACTCACCTTTTTCAATTATGCCCTTGCTGTTATGGTCTCCATCTCATCGCGACCATTGAGCTTAAGGAATCTCAGTACTGCAAGCACTGGCTTGTAGCACCACTGAAAACGTGACACTCTCTCACTCCTATGTCCTGTAGAGGCCTCTGCAGAATGGTGCTGGACTTGATGGCTCTGATGCAAAGGTGTAAAGGCACTGGAGAGAATTCAGCATATATTCCAATCTACAGTATATATTATTAAAATCTTGAAGCAGAGTCCTAAACCTGAGGCATATTTGCTCAAAACCCAGTGATATAAGTGGATACAAGCAACCATTTGCAGCTTGATAGCCACTTAAGCTCACTGTTGTCTGTAAGAGCCAGCCACACAGTGAGATGAATTTTATGGCAGCCAACTCGTTAATGTGGGATAGTATGGATATAACATCTGCACCGTTCTGTTGCCAGTTACATCACTAGCTCCATGTGACAAATAGTGGCCACTACCATACCTCCAGAGCCAAACTAACTTCATATGATATGAAATTTGGATCTGCAAACATCAATATCATGTTAGCTGTGATCATTACAGGTCCTCCATCCTGTTGGGAGTCCTATGTGACAGAAATAGTTTCCCTTCCCTGAGATCCTTGCAGGATCTACATTAAATGTGAGAAAATGTGCAAAAGTGGCCGGGGGTGCGGGGGCAAACACAAGCAAAGATATACTCTGTGTTATTTTTAGAGCTTTTGTGATTTGACAACAGCCAATGTGATTTTTAATCCATAAATACCTTTCCATTTCCAAGTTGAGATATGGTGTGCCAAGTCTGAGTCCAGAGTGAATTCTTATAGCCAAGTAAGTGTACAAATCAAAATAGAGCTTTGTACATGAAACACCCGTATGAACAGCTCTATTATAGGCCTTATTGTAATACATATACTCTCTGGCCAGGACCATACTTTTTGTGTGTGTGTTTTTCCCCAGATTGCTTTCTCAATTATATGAGATGTTTGCAGTATTACTTTTGGGCATCTAATAGTACATAGTCTGCCTCATAAGAATGAAACTAGTGATGGGTGAAACGCATCCATCCCAATTCAGAATGAATTGAATATTTCCTTTTTGGAGGTTTCTCCAAGAATTCTCCAAACAGAGAGTCCCAGCCTAGGGAATTTTGTCCACTCTTGCTAGCCCTTTCAGGAGTTTCCCTCCTCACTGCCTTTTCCAAACATACATGTAGCCTGGATAAGAGTGAAAATAGAAACTGGGTGGAAAATGGAACCTGAGAGAGATTTCAAAAGCTGAAGATTCTCCCTAAGCACTAATTCCTTTGAAATGATTGCATGTGAGCATACTCAAACTCAACATTTTGGGTATTTAAGAGAACATCTTCACTATGAACCACACTGCCCATTGAGATCATCAGGAGAGGTTAATCTGCAGTTGCCACCGGCTCGTCTGGTGGCTACTAAGGGACGGGCCTTCTCCATTGCTGCCCTGAGGCTTTGGAACATGCTCCCTGCTGAAATGAGGGGGCCCCCATCTCTTATAACTTTTCAAAAGGCAGTCAAGACACATTTTTTCACCCAGGCTTTTAATTAGATACTGTTTTAATAGTTTGGTGAGTTTTAATAGTTTTAATGTTCTAGATTTCAAATTGTTGTAATGTTTTAACCTTTTCATTTGTTGTTTTTATTGTTTTGTTGTAAACCGCCCAGAGGCTTGCATTTTGGGCAGTATATAAATATGTTAAACAAAAAACATTTTCAACAGGGATCCTGGGAAGTATATGGAAATGTCAGGAGGAATTTAAAAAACTAATACTGGGCCCAATTGTTGCAGTGTTTTCCATGTTGAGGGCCTTTCAGGGGAGAGCACTTGGGTAACTTTGATGCAAAAGCATCAGACATTTTCAGGGCATTGGGGGAGTCTTATCAGTGGTGGTGAGGCAGCATCCCCCCCCCCACACACACATGCACCTTTATTGACAGCAATATGGCACAATCTCCGCAGATGGTGCTACAGCATTTATATAGGAAGCTGCCTCATACAAAGGCAGACAGACTATTGGTTCATCGTGCTCAGTATTGTCTGCACTGATTGGCAGCAGTTCAGGTATTTCCCAGCCTCACCTGGAGATGCCAGGGATTGAACACAGGACCTTCTGCATGCAAAGCAGATGCTCTTCCACTGAGCTACAGGCCCTCCCAACCAAAGCTGCTTATCTTTGTGGTGGCTGCTGTTTGCCATTTGCTTTTCTGGCATGGATAGGGAATTCCTAGTTCACTCCAGGGAAGAAAATGACAAGTTGTAGCCACTGAGATGACCAATAGCATTTAAAGCATTGCCACTTCTTTCTATTTTTTAAAAAAATGAAAATAAAAAAAGCCTGCTGTGCTCAGTGGCACGTTTAGACACAGACCACGGGGCGGGTGTCCATGGCCTCCTGGGGGTACCTGAAATGCTCGGGGGGGGCGGCTTTCCCATAGTCCCGATGCCCTGCCTCTGCTGCCTGCCCCCCCCCACTGCCTCTATTTCCCCCTCGCCACTGCTATTTCCCCCTCTTCACCCAGTGGGAGGTGAACAGAGTGGAACAGGTTACCCTCCCTGATGGTGGTGGTGGGCACAGGCGGGCCTCCTCAGCCTGCACAGACCGGCTTCCTTGACCTGCGTACATGCACAGTTGGAGTATGGGGTGTTACATCCCATGGCATTACGCTGCCACTGCTGGGGGGGGGGGTTGGCCTGCTCTGTTCCACTCATCCCCCAACAATGAAGAGGGGAAATAGTGGCGGTGTGCACCAGGGCCTGGGCAGCAGCACCAGGGCAGCAGTGGTGGCGGATCAGTTGTTGGGGCCAGCCAGCCTCCAAAGATGTCTTTTTTTAAAAAAATTAGTGGGGGGGTTCACAGTGGAGAGAACAAAGAAGGTGGGAGTGTTCTAAGATTATCAGTCCACCAATAGCAGAGCAGAGCTACAAGGAATGAAAGAAAACAAGGGGGCAGTCCTATACTGTCTGCCTTGACTCCTAATGTCACTTGTGGCAGCTTCATTGGTTACCAGTCCACTTCCAGGCTAGATTCAAGGTTATGGTCTTGACCATTAAAGCTCTACACAGCCTGAGTCTGGGGTACCTGTGGGACTACATTTGCCCATATGAACCTACCAGGGCCCTCTGCTCAGCATCTCAGGCACTGCTCATGGCCCCACTACTAACAGAGACCCAATTGGAGGGGACTAGAGACAGGGCCTTATCGGTTGTAGCTCCTCGGCTTTGGAATGCCTTCCCTGAAGAGCTTCACCATGCTCCTTCCCTCAGTGTTTTTAAAAAACAATTGAAAACACATCTTTTAAAAGAGGCTTTAAAATGTTTTATTTGCTGCTTATATCTGGTAGGTTCTTTAGTTTGTGTAGTTCTCAGTTTTTAGCTTTTTATCTATATATTTAATTCTCTTGGGACATGCGTGCCCAGGATTTGGTGGCGGAACTCTCGTGACACTCTGTGAAAGTTTTGAAGTGAGGACTGAGGAGGAGAGGGGGAAGAAAGTGCTGGTGGTGGCTGGCCGGCTGGCTGGCCGGCCGGTAGGCGGAGGAGGGGGGAGAGAAAGGCAGTGGCGGGCAGCGAGAAAAAGGCGGTGGCAGGCAGCAAGAGAAAGGTGGTGGTGGGCAGCAGGTGGGGGGAGAGAAAGGTGGTGGAGGGCAGTGGGCGGGGGAAGAAAAAGGCGGCGGCGAACAGCAGGCGAGGGAAAGGCGGCAGCGGGCAGTGGGTGGGGGAGAGAAAGGTGGCGGCGGGCGGCAGGCAGCGGGCACGGGAAGAGAAAAGCCGCAGCAGGCAGCCAAGAAGGGCCCCACCGCCGCTGTTTTTCCTTGCTCCCGTCCGCCTGCTCTGTGTGTGGGGGGGGGAAACGGGAGGGGAGGAGGCCTGGAGAGTGTGAGGATGGAGGGAAGGGGAAGAGAGGAGAGACCGAGGCAGGAGGAAGAGGGAGGGGAAAACAGCCGGCCCCAAAGCGTCGCACAGATGCTCTGTGCAGGGTTGGCTAGTTAACTTTTAATGTGAAACCTTTTTAAAATATATATAATTTTAAATGTGGTTTTAGCCTTGTCTTTTAACCCGTTTAACTTTATTATTCTTTTATTTTACATTATATCTATTTTATTAATGTTGTGGGCCACCCCTAGAAGTAGCGTTCTGGAGGGGCAGACTATAAATGTTTTAAATGAATGAATGAATGAATGAATGGGAATAGGAGATAATGGAGTAAATGCTTATGAAGTAGGGGTGTGTATGAAATGGATTTTACAATACATTTTGAGCTCAAAATAAATTGCAATATCCTCAGATCGATTTGTCTAAATAGTGGCCAAAGCCAGCTGTTTTGACAAATCAGCCTCAAAACACTTGGAATGTTTTGAGTGTTTCGAGCATCATTTTGAGAACTTTTTTTTCCCAGGGAGAGCTGGTCTGCCAATTGGGGTCGGTAGGGTGAACAGTCCTTAGAGGCGGGCTGATGCACTAAGTCTAGGATGGAGGGCTGGTCTACCTGCTGTGTGAGGCTGTGTGAGGCAGGTAGCTCAGTCCTCCTCCCTGGACTTATCACGTCACCCTGCCTTGGAGGACTGGTCTACCTGCTCACCCCAGTTGGTAGACCAGCTCTCCCTGGAAACACACTCCTCAAAATGGTGCTCAAAACACTCAAAACATTTTGAGTCGAAACAGGGAAATTTTGTTTCAAGCTCAAAATAGGCCCTTTATTTTATGGCCATATTGTTTTGAGCTCGAATCGATTTGAGCTCAAATTGATTTGCATATCTCTATCATGGAGTCATGCCTCCAATAGAAGCCAGCACTATTAAAAAAAACCTTATACCTCCTAGACTTGTGTAGGCTCTGTGCCTGCTCAGAGCTCTTCACTGCAGTGAAGATTGTTAGAAACAGCCCTCAACTTAACTGAGATATGCAGGTTCCAGTTAAATGAGTTAGGAGGAATTTATAATAATATAATATTAATACACACACACACACACACACACACACATATATATAAAAATTGGGCTGATGTTTCCCTCCCCCACAGGCGAGACTGACTGCCTAGCCTTTGCCAGCTGAGACAAAATTTGGAGAGATATTGGGCTTGGTTAACAATGAGGCAGGGATTTCTGAACCAGGAAGCTCTTTTCGAAGGTCCTCCATTTCTGAAATTATTCTTCATTACTACATAATACAATTTATATAACTTACTGAACTCTAAGTGCAACAAACTCATATGGAAGGACAAAGAACCTATGAGAACATGATTGGAAATTTCACTAGAGGACAAGGATAATTATTCACAAGACAAACAGGCCACAGCAAAGGAGAAATGTGGTTAACTCGAGTTTTTCCACATCCTGCAATATAATTTTATTGATTGATTGATTGATTGTTAAATTTATATACCGCCTTTCATTAAAGCAATCCCAAGGCGGTTTACAGCAAAAATTTAAACACAAGATGGTAAAAAAGACACAATTAAAATATTAAGTGGAAAAAAATATTAAACAAATCTGATTAAAAATTTAAAACAAAAGCATAAAAGCAATACAGACTATAAAGAGCAGCAGCAGAGAATCAAATAAATGCCTGGGCAAAAAGCCAAGATTTTACACTTTTTCTAAAAGCTATGGAGACTGAGGAGTGAATAGCCACCGGGAGAGCATTCCAGAGTCTGGGGGCAGCAACAGAGAAGGCCCTGTCCCGCATGCACGACAACTGATCCTCCCTCATTGTCGGCACCTGGAGCAGAGCCCCCTCAGATGACCTCGTCAAGCGGGCAGCAACCCTTGGGAGCAGGCGGTCCCTCAGGTATCCCGGGCCCAAACCGTTAATGGCTTTAAAGGTCAAAACCAGCACCTTGAATTGGACCCGGAAACAAACTGGTAGCCAGTGCAGCTATTTCAAAATGGGTGTGATGTGCTCCCACCAGGCAGCTCCAGATAAAACCCGAGCTGCCGCATTTTGCACTAGCTGCAGTTTTGCTCCAAAATATAATTTGCATTGTATCCAATTTGTTTATGTTGTTGTAAGCTGCCCAGAGATGGAATTTTGGAGCAGTGTACAAATATAATAAACAAACAAACAAATAAGATGAATATTGTTGGCATTATTTCAGGAATGTCATTTTAACTTGTGATATATCATTGAAAGTATATCATTCCTAATAGTGCAGCAGGCTTTATTAAGGCATACCAGCATAAACAACAGGTATCAAATCAAGTGCTGGTGCAACACTTGGAACCACAAGCTAATGACCCCGAAGCAAGAATAATATTAAATTAGCCATACAGAGGCACAGAAGCTGTTCAATGACTTCCAGCCTGTTTTTTAATGTCATCTCAGCATACAGCTCTTGCTGCAGTTGAATATTGAGTGGCATCCTTCTGTCATGTCAATGTCTGGAATTGTAGTTCAGGTCCTGAAGTTTGCTTTCAAGATTATTGATCATGTAATCTTGCTCTGCGACCTGGAACATGTCTGCCAACAGTGTTTCTTTGTGTTATAGTGGTTGAAGTTGAAAAGGTAAGTTGCTGCCACAAGCTCAGGGAAAAGTCACACTGGATGGCTAGTGAAATGTATTAAAGTGTTTTAGGCTTATGCATTTGCCAATTATTACCTATTTACTTGCAGGGTTAAGTAATCCAAAAGCATCAACTGAAGACTTGTCAAGCCAGTCAGAACCTATACCCATTTCCTTAGATTTGCACTGTTTTCAACACAGTATCCTGAAGAATTTCAACACAATACCCCGAGTTCAGTGGTGACATTCTAAGGGTGAAGAAGACATACAATCTTAGGTGTGGTGGATGTGCTCTTGAACACATATAGGTCCTTGACTACAGTGAATGTGTGTTCCTAAACCACATTCTTAACGCATTATGTCTGTCTTTAAGAGTTCTTTTAATGCTGATCTTTGTATTATAGCAGTTGTCAAGTGCTATAATTAAAGTTGAATTTCAACTTCCATTGTTCCTCTCATTTTTTCATTTGCTCATAATTAAAAAATCTTCTGTGCTAAAATTGTCAGTACGTGATCTCATCCCAAAGGTAATTTTTTAAAAGAGTGAGACCAAAATTAGTTCAACTATTTTTCCGTTACACAGACATTAAAAAATCACCCCTTTCCACTCTGTTTCAATTGACAGTTTTGTAATATGTCTGAAAACCAATTTCAGCTAAAATTCTAGCCCTGTGTTTTTATGAGCATAGAGAGAGGTAAAAGCCATTCATATTTGGACAAAATCTGTTAAAATACATTACAACTGTCATAGTTGTACATATACCAGTTCTAATTTTAGCCAAGTCAAAAACTGCCCAAACCATGAACTCCATCACACTGGAATGATCCAACTATCTGTCTTTTAAAAAATGTATATGTACACAAGAGATTAAGTGAATACAGTGTTCCCAAACCTGTCCTGAACCCCAACATGCATGCAACAGAAAAGCCACATTGAGCCTGAAAGCATTTTGCCGAGACTCCATCTGACCTTCCTGCCAAGCTCTATGAGGACAATGTCCTCAGGACATACAGCCCCACCCTCTGGAGTACAGTGCTGGCTAACAGCCCTCACCCTACCCATATGGCATCCTTGTAATGTGAGCACTGTTAATCCTGACTAGACCTCAACAGTTGTAGTTGTTGATCTAAACTTGTGTCCTCAAATGTTGTTGGGCTACAACTCCTATTATTCCCAGTCACAATGGTCTTTGGTCCTTGCAGTGCTACATAGGTTTGGCCCAATAGCCCACAGTGCTCCTACATATCTAAAGTACCCCAGCCATAAACCAGCCTACCAACTTCTTTTTCCACATGTGAAGAGTCCTGGCTACCCAACAACAATGTGACAAGCATAATATTCTGGGGTAGAGCAAAATGAGGTAGCACACATATGCACTATAGACTCCATTGGGTCTTAAGTTGCCATCTTATAAAAGTAAAGGAAAAAGTGGACTGAGTAGTCGATAAAATTAAATCTTTTTTTTTTTTTACAAATACTGATTATTTTTAATCAATATTGGGCCCAAAAAGTCCTAATTTTATTGACCACTCAGCTCACAACTTATGAGACAGAACTCTATTTCACTTCCCTATTCTGATAAGGCACTGGATAAACTAAATCCAGCTGTTCAGAGGGGGAAATGATAATGCAACAAATTGGCCACATTCACATATGATGTGGAAAAGTGGATCCAATGACCCATGGTTACACCCCTCCTCCCCTCACTCTCCCATCCGAATTTGAATGTCATGGAGAGCTCCCTCTCTGCAGTCTCGCTGATTGCAGAGAGGAGGGGGAACTGGCAGCCTGGGCTTCCTTTATGACTGAAGGACAGCCCCAATAGCCTATCACAGCCAGAGCGAGGGAGGAGCTTCCTCCCTCAACTCCAGTTGCAAAGGAGCCTGACCATGCTGCCACATTCGGATGTAATGCTGGCACCGCAGAACTGGAGTTGAAGGAAACAGAACTTACAAACTGAAAGTACACATCGGAGTCCAGAGAGGGGAACCACAGGTCCATTTTTAAATGAAATTGCAGTTGCCCGCATTCTGACATACAGAAAATGAAACTGGAGGCCCCTTCACCTCTGATTTTGTGTTATGTGCAAAAGAAATCTCCTCTGAAAATATTCTGAATGAGAAAGAAATGCTTTCTACACTGATAGATCGGGGAAAATAGCTTTTAGGGTAATATCACTTTGAAATGTTATGCATTAAAAAGTCAAAATTACCATAAAATGCATATGTTAGGCATGTCACAATATTTGGCCCCCTGCAGAATGAGCAAGGTCTGTGTAGTTTGAAAGAAACTTCACAGAAGGCCCAGAAGGAACAGATATAAGTCCTCTGAACTCTCAAGCTGTTTCTAATAACCCCTGCTAACTTGGCAAAGAGGCACCTTTTAATGTGGTGATTCTCTTTATTTAATAGCGGGAGAGTAACCGGGCCTATCCATCCCCAGCACAGTACCTCCAGTGACTTATGTTTCTTTTTAGATTGTGAGCCCTTTGGGGACAGGGATCCATCTTATTTATTTATTTCTCATTTTATTCATAAAATGAATAATATACCAATCTTCTGCATTCACAATAATGTAAAGCACATCAGAAATGGCAATGATGTTCTCTTTCTATGGTTAAAATTCCTATACATCAAATATAGACCCTACACAAACTCCAAGATCCTTAAAAAAACAACACGTGACTATATAGAACATCCCATTCATGAGCCACTCATATCCTCATCCATTAGCCTATCCAAATTGAAAGCACAGAAAGTAGAAAGCACTATTTGCTGATCTTATTCCTTGAGTCATGCAAAGATGGCATTCCCATTTTATTTTTAGCTTCTCATCACATAGACTAAAATCTCCAATTCATATCTCAGAGCAGAGTTGCTCATTCTTAAATTAGATTTTCCCTGTGTGTGCATATGTGTGAGTGTGTGTGTGTGTGTGACAAATATTGAACCTATTGATTTAAAACAAATTTGTGAAACTAACAAATATATTTGTGTAAAAAATAACAAATCTATTAGGGATGTGCAAACAGGTACAGTACCAAACCAGTTTGAAGTCGAAACGGTTCAGTCTGAAGGCTTGGGGTCAAACCCACCCACCCTGGCCAGTTGCGGGGGGGGGGGGGTTGCAAATGGTTTTTTTAAAAACAAATTTTAATTTTTTAAACTTACCCCTTCCGGGGGGTTCTCCTAGGTGGCAGGGGGTCCATGGAGATTCCTCCCCCCCCCACTGGCCTTCCATCCTTCCAAAACTGGCCAATTCGGCTGGGTCCAGGCTGGTTTTGGAAGACAGAAGGCCAGTGGGGGGTGGGGGAATCTCTGCAGATTCCCCCGCCCCCGCCGCTGCCTCAGATAACCACCATCCCCCGTGGGGTGGCTTAATTAAAAAAAAACCATTTGTGAACAACCCACCCCCCAGATTGGACCGGGGGAACAAGGGGGTACAGGGCCGAACTGGCCTGGTTTAGTTTGGGTCTGGTTTGGACTCAAACAAAACAAAACCAGCCAGTTCCGTGCACACCCCTAAAATCTATTGATTTTCTGTCATCATGTATTTACTTAGGGTTAATGCTTCTTTAATTTTATTGTAGATCAGAACAATACCTTGAGGTCCAAAACAATACAAAGGTACATAAAATTAATTTACGGTAGGATTTTAAAAATTATTACAGTTTTTATTACATTTGGTCAAACTTTTGAGCTATGTAGGGACTCTAGGTTGCTGGTGTTGCAGAATGTGAATTGTCTGCGTGGTTTTCAGAATAAACACCAGAGAAAAATTTAAGATAACTTTACTCGTGAGACAAACAAAAGAGGTACTCGGAGATCAGTATAGAACTTGCTGACTCGCACACAGGACAGGAACAAACAGAAACAGGAAGGAGAATAGAAACTCCTAGCTAGCCCAACCAGCACAGAGGAAACTACAGTGCCCCCTCTGACTTCATAGCAGATTACATACAAACGATGCACAGTAAGTTAGGCTGCAGCTGTTGCATATCCCAACAGCTGGCACTGTGGGATTGTACATCTAATTGTAACATTTCTGTCTTCAGCAAAATATTTTGGTTGCAACTCACACAATTTTACGAGGAAAAAAATGAAATTCAACTTTTTGTTGCTATAAATATGAATTCTCTCTGTAGTGAACATTTAAATGACCAGTTTAGGAAAATATGGAAAATATCAACACTGCGATAATTATGTAAAGTAGTTTGAGCAATCTAAAACTGTATAAAATGCTTGTTGCTGCTTCAGCTGCTTCTTCTGCTTCTGTTGATGATGATGATGATGATAGTTCTACAGTATTATCTCAAAGCCGATTAAAGTAATTAGAGCATGCAGGGCTGCCAAGCCCAAAACATTTTACTGATGCAGGTAAGGCATATCATGTAGCAAACAAGACTGCCAGGTCATATCTACAAGAGAGAAGGGGTAAGGAAAGATACCCCACTCAAGAATTTTCCCCATTCTTTCCTCCAAAATGCAAAACATGGGTAACCCATGAGCAATACATGAACAAAATACTGAAAAGCATAAGGAGAGATACCCCAACTCTTTGCTTGATAAAAAGCCTGGGCCATAAAGGCAAGGAAGTTGCTACTCCAATCCCTTGCTGTTCCCATGCATGGGAGCCAAAACTGTATTATCTATATTGCCCAGACTGAATGGGAGGGGGGTTCAAGGGGGTGCCAGGCTGAACTGGCCCAGTGAGGTTCGATTCCAGTCTGGACTCGAACTGGACTGGGCCTGCTGGTTCTGTGCACATCCCTACTCCCAGGCTCCAGTGTATGCAAAGAGAGAAAACCGCATTGGAGAAATCCCGCTTTCCACTGCGTCTTGTCCCCCCGCCTTTGTCAATCCACACAAAAAGAATGGAATGACAAGACGGGCACAACAGGAGAGATCTCCAGCAATAAAGGCCTGTGGCACTATGTGCACAAAGACATTGAGCCTCAGTGATACCAGAAACTGGGCAACTCAGTTGTTTCCCAACAAAGATCACTAGGGATGTGCACAAACTGGTTCGGCGCTCCTTTTCTGGAGTGCTGAACCGGTTCGGAATGCCAGTGTTTGAGCCAGTTCAGAGGCAGGGGGTTAACTTTAAGGGTCAGGGAGGGTGCCAGTCCCTGTCCCGTTGCTGGTTGGTCAGCAAGGCATTTATTTCCCAGGATGCCTGGACAGTGCCTGTACTATTAAGGTTCCTGTGGACTGTGCTGCTCCCACCAACTACTTGGGAGGGCACATCAGTGGGGCCCCCTAGAGTTAGATGGCCTAACTCATGAGAGTGCAATCCAATGTAGGCCTGAAGCTCATGGAGCCTCTGGTCTTTCCCAGTGGACTGGCTCTCTCATGAGAGGGCTAATACCCAGCCAGCAAGTCAACTCAGGAGCAGGAGAATGTTGGGGCTTTCTGGATTGCTTGGTCCGGGTCTACCATTGGCCCGGGTCTACCATTCTGGATCAAACCCCTGGATCCTTTGCACACCCTCATATACATGTTCCCTCCTAGGAAGTCATCATGAGCCCTTCCCGGGGTAACAATAAATTAGTGCCCCTCTGAATCCTTGACCCCTGATATCAGTAGTTGTGCTTGTGGGAGCCTGTATGCCTGGGGGGCCATTGCAAGGGCAGCGGTGCAAGGGATACGAGGAATGGGTTTAAATGCCCTTTCCCTGCCGAGAGCAGGCAACTGATCATGCCAAAAAGGCATGATCGTACTGGCCATGCCTCCTTGAAGGTCATGGCCAATGGTTTACACTCTACTGACATCCTAGTGCCTTGCCTGAAGTCTTGTGACGTGGGTGCTTGCTATGGAGCTTGCTGGGATGCAGCCTCAGCGGAACAGAAAGAGGAATGGGTCCCTCTGAACAGGCTGCAAAACCACAGTTGAACTATAATCTGCGGGATGATTCCCAGGCTCCCAGATTAACAGCAGGTTTGTCTACCCAAAGTTTCATGCTATGTCCAAAGGCAGCCAGAGAGAGACCTTCAGCAATAGCTTAAAAGAAAAAAACAGCTCAGCAGAACCAAGGTAGCTGGGAGAGCTGCAGAAGGCTGCTAAAACCCCTAGAGGGGAAAGAGCTGCAAATCATTCCGAGCTGAAAACTCCAATAGAGAGGTTCAAACTCCTAGGATTTGCTTCTGCAGGCAGAAGAGGCTGAAACTGCCAGGGTAGAGCTGCGAGGGAACCAGATTTGCTGCAGGAAAGCCTAGGGAAAGGCTGAGTGTAGGCAGGGCCTAAGACTAGAGCCAGGTCAGAAGGATTCATTCACCTTCTCTTTGTTCTTTGTCAATTGTGTAACTGCATTTCATTCACAGTCTAGGCTATACTTAATTGTTTTGAATTTGGCAATTTATTTTGTTCCAAACCAAGTTAACATCTACTGTTTGATTCTACTTTTGACTTTGTCTATTTTCCCCACCCCATGTCTAGTTCATTACCACACAACTTTTGTGGAGGCTTAGAGACAGATAATGCAAATCCTGGTTAACAGAGCCTATTTTTAAAAATTAAGAATTCTACCTGGTGGCAGCAGTTGCTATATCACGGGGCTAGCTGAGGCCAGGCCCTCACAGCCTGGTATCACCACTATCAGTGATTCTGTGGAGGAATCTGGCCCTACTACATCTTCTAGTTTGTTGGATACCCTCTTTGAAAAACAAGTACCCCATCCCCAACATAGCCCTCATCGTCCTTTCTATACAGTTTGTATCCAGGAATAACTTTATTTATTTTATTCTTATTTTCATTCATCTCTATCTCTATCTCTATCTCTATCTCTATCTCTATCTCTATCTCTATCTCTCTATATCACCCACTGGTTTTCTCCTTCCACCAAGATTTCCATTATATCTGTAATATCTAGCTCCCCTATCTTGGCTCAAAGTCTTATAACATTTGCATATAAATACATACGTATTGTGTCATTGGTCTGTGCCTTCTCTTTTGCAGCCTTTTGGTCTCTTTGACTGGCTTTCATATCCTCCCATGTGCTCATTTCTAAATTCTACCCTATCTACTTCCGGATGATCAGGAATATTTGCATCTTCATCCTTTAAGGGTGAGTTTTCTCAAAACATCTGCTGCCAGCTTCTGTCAGCTTTCCCCTGGGAATCAGTTTTAAAACTGTGCTACAATCTTTTTTATGTTAAGCACCAGCAGTCTGGTTCAAGTGGAACCTGTCTCTTTTTGTACAGGCTTGGCTAACTGTCATAACAACAGAGACATAGTTGGAAGAGTTGCAGCTATGGTTAAGAACATAAGAACAGCCCTGCTGGATCAGGCCCAAGGCCCATCTAGTCCAGCATCCTGTTATACACAGTGGCCCACCAGATGCTGCTGGAAGCCACAGGCAGGAGTTGAGGGCATGCCCTCTCTCCTGCTGTTACTCCCCCCGCAACTGGTACTCAGAAGCATCCTGCCTTTGAGGCTGGAGGTGGCCTATAGCCCTCCGACTAGCCGTTGATAGACTCTCCTCCATGAAGTGATCCAAACCCCTCTTAAAGCCATCCAGGTTGTTCGCTGTCTCCACATCTCATGGCAGAGAATTCCACAAGTTGATTATGCGTTATGTTAAAAAAGTACTTCCGTTTGTTGATCCTAGATTTCCTGGCAATCAGTTTCATAGGATGATCCCTGGTTCTAGTGTTATGTGAGAGGGAGAAGAATTTCTCTCTATCTACTTTCTCTACACCATGTATGATTTTATAGACCTCTATCATGTCTCCCCTCAGTCATCTTTTTTCTAAACTAAAAAGCCCCAAGTGTTGTAGCCTTGCCTCATAAGAAAGGTGGTCTAGGCCCCAGATCATCTTGGCTGCCCTCTTCTGCACCTTTTCCAAATCTACAATGTCCATTTTTAGAGATGGTGACCAGAATTGTACGCAGTACTCCAGGTGTGGCCACCTACCATAGTTTTGTATAAGGGCATTATAATATTAGCCATTTTATTTTCAATCCCCTTCCTAATTATCCCTAGCATGGAATTGGCATTTCTCACAGCTGCCGCACATTGAGTCGACACTTTCAATGAGCTGTCCACCAATACCCAAAGATCATACTCCTGGTCAGTCACCGACAGCTCAGATCCCATCAGCGTATACTTGAACTTGGAGTTTTTTGTCCCAATGTGCATCACTTTACACTTGCCAACACTGAACCGCATTTGCCATTTTGCTGCCCACTCACTCAATTTGGAGAGATCCATTTGGAGCCTATCACAATCCATTTTGGATTTCACTACAGAAAAGAGTTTGGTATCATCTGCAAATATGGCCACCTCGCTGCTTACCCCTTCTTTTAGATCATTTATGAATAAATTAAAAAGCACGGGTTCCAATACATATCGCTGGGGGACCCCACTTCTTACTTCCCTCCATGGTAAAAACTCTCCATTTATACCTACCCTCTGTTTCCTGTCTTTTAACCAGTTAGCAATCCACACTTCTACTTGTCCCCTTATCCCATGACCACTAAGTTTCCTCAGGAGTCTTTGATGAGGAACTTTGTTGAAAGCTTTTTGGAAGTCCAGGTATACTATGTCAACTGGATCGCCTTGATCCACACACTTGTTGACACTTTCAAAGAATTCCAAAAGGTTTGTGAGGCAAGATTTACCTTTGCAGAAGCCATGCTGGCTCACTCCCAGCAGGGCCTGTTCTTCTATGTGCTTTTCAATTTTATCCTTGAGGATGCTTTCCATCAATTTGCCTGGAACAGACGTTAAGCTAACCGGCCTGTAATTTCCCAGATCGCCCCTGGATCCTTTTTTAAAAATCGGTGTCACATTTGCTACTCTCCAGTCCTCTGGTACAGAGCTTGATTACAGGGATAAGTTATATATTTTAGCAAGGAGGTCAGCAATTTCACATATGAGTTCTTTGAGGACGACATCAGTTGTGAATAACATCAGTGAACAACATCAGTTGTGGATTTGGTTCTGAAAGCCACACACAGAAATGGAGTTGCCAGCATTTCTGTTCTTGCAGGGCCACTGTGCATTGTGAAAGCCAAATGACAGACAAAGGAGTAACCACTTCCCTTATCACTGCATATCCATACTGGGTGCTGCTGCACCTGTTTCATTGCTGCTGTCACAGAGGGCTAATTCCAGGTTTCAGGCAGCCCTCAGCATATTGCTCTCCCTGGATGGGCTCTGGATGGATAGGTAGGAAGCCCATCCTCCCTAGATGGGCTTCCTACCTTGGTGGGCTCTGAGAAAGTCACTCCACCTCCACCACCACACAAAATCTATGGGCACAGAAGTGTGGCTCAGGGATCAGTGGGCCTGTGAGGACGCTGGGCCTTTAGAAACTGTTCAATGATGCCCATCCTTGATGCTGGACTTTCTGTCATGCATTTTGGGAAAGCGAAGGAGAAGATGGCAACCCTGCCATTACTGCTGCTGCAACCTGACACAGTTGCATGGCAGATGGGACATTCTTGCCTTTGAGAAAACTGAGGAGTTGCACAGTTGTCTGTGGAGAAACAAGAGGAAAGTTGGGAGAGTGATAGGAAACACTGAGGAATAGTGGAGTAGCAGCTGCAGACATCACTACCTGTGGTTAGGTGCAGTGAAGTTGAGGTTCTTGATGTCTATTTGTATCTGGAGTCCTGTGGAACCTGGAAAGATTCCAAAATACAGTAACATAAGTTAGCAGTACACCTTCCTAATCTGTTCTTCTTCGCTGCATTCTTTGTACAGATTTCTCCCACTTTTGTGCAAAGAGTTTCCTTTCATCTAAGTACTCCACCATCAAAATTCCCACATGTGTCTTACTGGTTCTCTAGACATGAGAGGGGAAGCATTAGAGTAACTTCACCCTATGCTATGTATGGGGCTATATACTGTACACACAAAGTTGTATTTCATTGGCGGGGCTTACATATTCTGCATGTTTTGCTATATTTGTCTACTGAGTGAGTCAGAAACCCATTCTAACTCAGAGAAAGAGCAGAGAGGGAGGTAGGAGCAATTGTATTGGATTCTAGGGGTTTGCATGGAACCGTTTTGAGTGAACTGCTGGTCCACAACCCAGTTTGGGTCTAACTGGCTGCTGCTGCTTTGGTTTGACCTGTTGAAACAGTTCAACAGTTTGAGGGGGCAATGCTAGTTAAGGGGAATCTGGTGAAGATTCCCCTTTACAAGCATAGGTGTGGAGAGATCCTTTTAAATGCTTCTAAAGGCCCTTATTGGTCTGTCAATGGCTGTACCACCAATCCTAGAAGGCCCCCAGTGCTCCGCAGCAGCCTGCCCAGCCGGCCACACAGAGTGGCTCCAATACCAACACCAGACTGGTTTGTGCACACCTCTATTGGATTCCTCATGAATTCCAATTGGAATGTTTTACCACCTCTTCTCAAAGGTACACCATCATTTGTGATAGGACTGATTTCTCAGTGAGCATAGCATTCTGAATTATCTCTCTTCCTTCCCTGCCACACTGCTGCCCCTTCCCCCCCCCCCCCTGGACTTGTGGCATTCCACCAGGATGGCATAATGCCAGCACAAAAGTAACACTACTTTCCAGTGAAAACATTACACTAGCATAATATTTTGCTCCACCAGCATAAGCAATTTCATAGCAATCTTATCCTTGCCCAATGGGAGCAACCTAAGGATATATCACAATGATAGCCTCCACAGGGAGGGAGCTCTTCCAACTCCCATTCTGTGTGAATGCTTAAGCCTATTCACACACTATGTTCAGCGCATGCACAGTCTATGCAGTGTATGCACATACAGATCTGTATGCAGGTACATTTATGCACAGATTATGTTCCATGCACATACAGTCGTCCACATCCTCACTGAAGCCTGCATTTGAGAGGGCCTCTACCCAGGTTCACTTTTTAAATGAACACATGTACAGTCATTCACACAGAAATGAGAACATATGTTTAGACACCTGCCGGTATAGATGCCGGTATGGGCAGTATAGAAATATGATAGATAGATAGATAGATAGATAGATAGATAGATAGATAGATAGATAGATAGATAGATGTCTGAATTGGTCTTTTGTGTTTGTTTGTATGTCCTGGAGTATATTTAACCATCTCTGATGTTCCCAATACCACTGAAGTTATGTCCACATGTTATTTTATATGGGGAAGCAGATGTGCTCACACATGTGCATCCATCCATGCCAAGGCTTCTGCCAGTGTTGGTTCCTCTGTCATGCAAACATCTAATGGGTACAGCTGCAGAATCCACATGAGCTGTGCAGTTGGCAGAGTGGGCTTTCTGCTGCCAGTACAACAGTGTCCAGTGTCCAGAGGAAAATAACACTTACCTTTACCAAGGTCACTTCTCACCATTCCAGTTGTGCTTTCCATCATCAAACCAGGACTTCAGGCATTTAGCCACTAAGGTGTTCGCTTTACAAATGTTCAGAATAGAAACAGCCAAGTGAAAGAGTGAGAATCATATCCACAACAATGATATGGTGGACTGAACTAAGCACTTCAAAGACTATTTAATTTTAAGTACCAAGTTATGAAAGACGTAAGTCTAGAAATGTATCTTTTCCCTCTTTTTCCCCCTTACCAACTGCACTAGGCCTGAAGGCTGAAACATCCTTATGTTGACTTTTTTTTTCATAATCCTTTGAGGGAGGAAAAGAGACTTTTCAATCATTAAACAGTAGGAATCCCTCATCTAGAGCTAAAGGATACGTCCTATTAAGTGAGAACATAAGCCCATTTCTAATTCAGGACAGTTCTGCTATGTATTCTCTAGGACCAATAAAAACTGCTGATTAACCAATGGACCAATGGATCTCCATGTGCTGTACAGCTGTCACATCAGCTGTTTCCTCTGCCACAATTGGGGTGTAATGTTGCTGGGTTTAAGTGCAAGAGAAGAGAATTTTCTTGTGATCGTACAAATAATTCATCATAGCCTGGGCGCCGCAAGACTGTTATGCTGGGTGGAGTGGAGGGTGGGAGAGAAGGAAAGAGAAACATCTCACAGTTACACTGCAGTTCATCTTATGTCTGACGAGAAAGTGGTTGGCACATATAGTGGAAGCTTGATAAAATATTTTAAAATAAGGCAGTACCAAACAGCAAAGCAGGGAGGGGGATTTCTTTTTCAACATCATTTAGGGGGCTGACGCTTTATTTCTCATAGCTAATGCCCTATTAATGTACAGGAAATATAGTAGATATCATTAAACAGCCCAATATATTAATTTCATAGGAAAATGTATTTTCCTTTCCTTGTTCCGAAGCGAATTCTAAAAACAGGGACCAGCTCATCCTATGACAAACAGTCTGAAAGAGAGCCTGCAAGGCTTTGCATCGTTATGTGGTACATTGTAGTTTTTATGCATGTACGCTGTGTGAACAAGAGGGTTAAAAGTTAAACAGTAGCCTGAGGCTAGCACACTTGCAAGCTGAACAGGTACAAAATAGGCTTTTGTTGCTTCCAAACTAATACTGTATGTCTTTAGCAGAAACTAACATCACAGGCATCTATGTGCAAAAAAAGAAAAGAAAAAAGAAATATGTATTTCCTTAAGGTTGCAGGTATTATGAAATGGAACTGTTTTAATGGCTGAAATGCCCATATGACCTTTAATCCAAAGTCATAAATTTGTCAGTGTCTGAAAGTGGCAGGATATCATTCTTAATGAGGCTAGTTTTTTTGGGGGGGTTTAGTCTTTGTATTTCAGGCATCTTAGCTCATACTACCATGGAGTTCTGAAATGATTTCCAAAAGTAGTACAGTCAAGAACTGGTAAATCTTTAAAGAAAAATAAATGAGAGAGAACCTTGTGACTAAAGCATTGTTACTGCTTTGAATAAAGTAACGAAGAAAGCACTGAGAGCTCAATTTATTCTACATTTCATAAAATGATAAATAACGCAAGTCATCATGTTTATGTATAATGAATTACAATATGACTACATTTACCTTAGTAACATTTTACTGGGGTTGTATTTTACTCCCAACTACCAATTATGTCATCATCCTGGCATTTACCTGGACATAATGATACACAGCAAACCCATTCTTGTAACATAATTCATGGCTTAAAAGTGTTTACAAAGCCAAACCGGATTCTATACACACATAACAATGTGAAGATTGCTATTAAATTTTACAGATTAAAGTTTAGTAACCCTTAAAGTCTTGTGCTGGTTTGTACGGTATTTATTAATCCTGCAGGAAAAGATGTTCTGCTATTTAAATGTCAATAACACATAACCCCTATTAAAATAAAAAAATGCCATTATATGCATTTTGCTACACAGTACCACACAAGTTGCAATAGCAGATATGTTATTAAATGCCAAAAAACACACTGTGCGTGCCATGGTTTTCACGGCACCATTGCAGGACATCATATTCACCATTGCAATATCATTTTCAACTATTAAAGCGGAGGATAAAACACGTAGAATGAACTTCATGTCTGTTTTATAGCAGAAGCCTACATTCTCAAAAGATCTCAAAGCCTTGGGAAGAAATATCTATTGTAACATTATCTTCCATTTATTCAATTTAATTTCAGTTTGAGGAGGGAAGCATATAGATCATTTTATAAGCTTGTAAGGTCACCACATTTAAATTAAAGTGACCTCTCTTAAAGCCTATTAATAACAAGTACTATGCAGAGAGAAATTTAATATGAATGGTTAAAATGCATGGAATTCAGATTTTACTGCCCAACAGCTCAATTAAACAAATTGAATTTTTAAGCAACAAAGGGGAATTGAATCAAACAGGAATAGAGTGGGATCTGAAATGTGGACATTTATGAGTGATAGTCCTCTGGCCCTCCAGCACTCAGTTCCCTTCATTTGTTGCCTCAGCAGTTACAAGGGACTGGGCAGGCTGCAACACAAAAGGATAAAAATGTTCACCATTGAAACACCGGTTTTGGCTCCCAATAAATCACCTGTCACTTCATCACAGCCCAGTAGATAATGAGCAATAAAGTTTTCACACTCAGAGAATGAGGAAGCAGACACAAGCAACCCAGTTAAAGCCGCTGGCTTCCTTTCCCCTGTAAACGCCAAAGCACGTTGTATAATAAATTACCGTGAGGTTTCAGAGAAAGGATGACCCTGACATCAGTAACATAAACAATTTAATGCACCAAAGAAGCCTGATCTAATCACATTTACCTGCACATTTTAATGACAGAAATGATTCCATGGCTCTAATATTTATTTACAAACATGTATATCAAAACAGGAACTGGGGACCTGTTGGCCTCCAAGTAATGTGAGTACTGTAAGCATAAAGTGTAGCTGTTATTAATAAGAAATCTTACAGGTGGGCTCATTTCAGCTTGAGGTCAGAAGCCATCCCAGTTGCCAATGTCACTGAAACAAAGCAAGAACTGAAAATGTTTAGTATCAATGTGGGACAACAAGTGCTCCTATCCCCAGACCTTGGGCTGCTGGTCCATGGCCTCCTGAATCCGGGGAGATACAAATGTATTGGGGGGCCTCCTGCCACCACCCCACACTCGCCCCTGCGTGCCAGCCCTGCCACTGCCCCGCTTGGAAGAGCATGCAATTAAACCAAATTGCATTGCAACAGCCCTCTGGGCACTCCTTCTTGCATTTCCTCAGCTGTTCCCATTGCCACTTTCTTTCCTTCTCCTCCTCCTGCTCCGCCTCTCTCTTTGCTGTCCTCCTTTCCTGCCTGGAACAACTCCTCCTCCTCCTCTTCTTGCATCTGGCTGGTGCTGCTCCATCCTCCCTCCCTCCCAGCCTGAGTCCTCTCTGGCTCTTTCTCTTCTCTGGCTTCTTCCTGGTTCTCACTGCTGGGGCCCCAGTCACTTGCCTGCCCCCATGTCCTGGAGGAGGGTCATGGCTGGCCTTCCTGGGCCGCTTCTCATGCCCTGTGTGCTCTTCCGCTGGGCTCTGGACTCCCGCTGCCCATCTCCTCCTCTTCCTCCCTGGTTTCTCAACTCAGGCTGGGATGGTCCTCCCCTCCCCCCTCCTCCCCCCACCTCAGTCTGTAACCTCTGTGCAAAGCTCCCTGGCGTCTGGCTGATGCAGGGTTGGTGGGTGAGGCGAGGCGAGGCAGAGAGTGGCGAGAGCACTTACGAGCCCTTATGCCCGGACAAGGATAGATTCAGGATCACAGCCGAGTGTAGCTGAATCCAAGACAGAGCCACCCACAAAGTGGGTCCAAGCGGGCTTATTTGCAACTCTGAGTAAAGCGCCCAGAAAGATTGCATGTGTTGCAAGGATCACAATGCAGCAGAATAAGGGTTAAATGCTTGTGGGGGATCAGAAGCACTCTTACCCCTGCTCTTACAAACAATGGGGGGGTGAGGGCCTCATTGTGGAAGGGGGCCTCTGAAGCCTTCAGGTCCAGGTTCCAAAGACACCTAGGTGAACCACTGGGGACAGCTAGCACTTTTCTGGAATTCAGGTTTAAATGTCATGACATACAGGTGGGACATGTTATGAGAAACACAAGGCTTTTCCAGAGTGGCTGCTCCCATGTGAAGCTTGCTCCTCCCCTTCCCTAATGACTACTAAAACCTACCCTGTGTCCTGACATTCTCATGTCGTACAATTCTCTACCTCTCCCACTGGCAGCCAGTGATGTGGAGTGGGAATGGGAGAAAGTAGAGTGTGATGGTGTCAGGATCCAGGTCACAGGTGGGGAGAGACCTTGACATGGGGCTGATATTTTGGACAGAAGCCCCATGTTTCTTGATCTTCATATGCAATGAGAAGGGAGAAATCCATAACAATTATTGTTTGTAGCACAGAAATGTTGTGTTAGCACCTTACTCCAGTTCCTGCTCCACTTTGAGGCCTCTCTGAGATGGCCCCATGGTCATAGTATTTTATTCCCACTGTATTTCCTATTTGATGTGGTGTTTAGTGAATATTTTTTATTTGTTGATGACAAGTTACAAAGCAAAGTGGTTGGGCCTGAATTTAGCATTGCTTTGTTACTCTGAATTTTCAGTTCCTTTCTGCAAACTGGGACTTTGAAGGAGTCTCATCATTCAAATCCACATGAAAGATTCTTCAACAGGGGTACTGGAGAGGGTGATGTACAAAGTCTAGTTCATATGCAAAATGTAAAGCTGAATGTCAGTTGAAATGTAATGATGTAGCTAGAAAACACATAAAGCATACCCTACATTGATTGATATTATTTTATACCAGCATTTGATGTGACTCACTGTAAGATAGTATCAAACAACCTTGTCATATGCAAATTGGCAAATTAATACTTGCATAATAGGTCAAGGTAGAAAAATATGCAAATAAACTTTAGTACGCTATCTACTTTTGTCATTGTCTTAAATACATGATTAAATACATGCGAGTTGCAACCCCTATGTCTGAGTTGTATGTCAGCAGCACAGATTATTGATCTCTATTCTAATAAAGATCTTTTTAAAAAAAATACTGAAATATATGTTCCATTAGTTATGCTGAATTACATTACAGGCTTACAGCCCAGTCCTATTCATGTTTATTCAAGGGTATGCCCATTTACTCCTCATTTATTTGGATATACTCCCAAGTAGCTGTGTATAGTATTGTAGCCTAACAGCACAATCCCATGCATGCCTACCCGGTAGTAAGTTCTACTGTGTCCAAAGGGGCTTGCTCCTAGGTAAGTGTGCACAGGATTGCAGCCTTAGGGTAGTTACTCTGGATCGTTCAGGTATGGTTGAGAGCAGAACTCAAAAATTCTGAATTGGTGTCAGTTTAAAAGCATGAATGGTTGGGCTCCCATGTGTCCAGAAGACATATTAATGTCAACGATATGGAAAAGGCTACTAAACAGTTAAAAAGAGAACAACCTGCACTCCTTAACGAGTAACATTTAATAGGTCTGTGCTGAGGTGTATATTGCATTCTTGTTCAATATTAGAGATGTATTATTTATACCTGCTGTGGTAATGTCATAGAATACACAAGTAGAGTTTGTGTAGCAACAACCGTGGAAAAAATATTTGCAGCCAGGGCAGTCTGGCAATATTGCTTGTTAAGGCATGCTATTTGTAAGCAAATTTATATGAAAAGTATGCAATCCCTAATACTAAACTACTCTAGCCCCAGACTGAAGGGTGATTTTACAAACGTCCTGCAGCACTCAATCATTCCTTCATTTTAATGTCTTTATTTTATGATTTTGTTGATGAAATACTACTTACCCGGTGCTCAAAATTCCTTTTAGGCTGCAGGCAGTGGCTAGTTGACATGGCAAACCATATTTTACAGCTATATATTTCAGCTTTCTCTGTCCAAGTTGGAGGACACAGTAGCCAAGATGGTTTTTCATAGTGGAAATATATTTTCATATTTATTTATTGATTTGACTAATGTATCTATTTTTCAATTCACATGCTTATGTTTCAATCCATTAGAGTGATTCATGGTCAAATAATATGTTATTGCAAGTACAAAGAGGAGATAAAGCCACTGTACACTAGCTGTAACATTAGGGAAAAAATAATAAAAAGAAATCCACTGCCTGGTTAAAGAAGAGATTTTTTTAATCCCACCCTCCCACCCACCCCAAAATCAGGAATGAAAATGATAGAATTTGTTTCATAATAATATTAGAAGTGGGCTTTTAAAAAAAAAGAATCTATCACACATAATGAAGTTTTTAAAAGTAATAATTCTACAGGTCTTTTACATTCAAGCAATCCCAACTGCTATCAAAATAAAACCTCAGAAGTGTTTTAATTATGTAGCATAGAAGACTACATAGGAAGCAGTAATGCAATGTGGAGCCTCTCACTTTGAGGTCATTTGGAACACTGCCCAAATTGGTGGTGCCCAAAAGTTGTCATTATGATAACTAGTAGCTGTTTGGAATCTTGTATTAAATGAGTTGCTGATCTTGTTCCAGCACTTAGTGGACAGATGTCCACATAAAAGGAACTACCATCTGCTGGCTCTTTACACAGAGTCACAGGTCTAAGACTGAGCCATCCTATAGAACCCTCAAAAGCCATTTAAAATACCTGTAGCAGCACCAGTTGGGATCTGTGAACTGGATGGTGGATGTGGCCATGATTTGCCTACACCTTTTTCCCATTGCCAAAATTCTTTCCCCATATCTATACTTCTTTAGCATCAGCCATTATGTATTCCAGTGCCTCCCTGAGACATTAGGTGCAATCCACTCATAGAGGTCAAGTCATGGCACCATTGCTTTTAAATGATTCTGTATTATCCCTAATACAGCAAATTGTCCCTTTATAAATCTACAGCATCCCTGTATATGCCTGAAGAGCATGCATTGTTAAGTCCACCTGTTTTGTGATATTATTGCACATCAATCAATCAATCAAACTTTATTTCAATCAAAGATCAAATACCTTACTAAACATCATTTTGTGTACATTTGCAGAAAGGTGATTTATAAATATTAAAAAAAATAACGAGACAGCTGGCTAGCAACCTGTATGCCAAATCTAGCCCTTGAAGCTATTGTATTTGCCCTCGGGCAGCCCTACCACATTTAACCATCCTGTGCATTTTCCACAGCTTCATTGTAATTTTTAAAAAGTTTGGTTTTGAAAGTGTATTGAAAAGCGATATTCCATAATTTAATACTATATCTGGGATTTGGGTTTGCTGTATAATGTTCCAGTTACATATAAGGATGTATACGCCATACTACAAAATGCTTAGGGGTAGATAACACCAACTTCATAGACTGACAAAGCAGCAAAATATGCTTCCAGCCACTGGGCAACTGTAGAACCGAGTGGCACTCAAGAATACAGAAGCTGATCATCTCTGCAGTGGATAATTATGCATCCACAATGAATCCAAGGCCAATTCTTAAGTTATGAGAGTGGCAGAGTCATCATTGATTCCCTTTAGCTCTCCCACACACTGTTCCAGTTATATAGGAACCACACCAGATGAGCAGGATCATATAGGGAAAAACATGTGAGCTTCAGTAGCTGGATCAGGGTGATGTTAGTGTCATCTACCCCTCCCACATAATACGATAATAGTTGGTCATATGAAGCTGCCTTTTACCAAGTCAGACCATTGGTCAATTTCCAGGTAGGGCTGGGAAAGGGTCATGTCTGAAACACTAGGAAGCTGTTGCTAGTTTAGGGAAGGACTGTAGCTCAGTGGCAGAATACATGTTTGCAGAAGATACCAGGTTTAAGCCATGGCATCTCCAGGCAGAGCCAGGAAAAACCCTATCTGAAACCCTAGAGACCTTTTACTTGTTCATCAGTATAGACAATACTGAGCTAGATGGACCAATGGTCTGATTCCATATAAGCTTCCTAGTATTGCTTGCTCAAAGTAGCAATGGCTCTCCAAGGACTCAGGAAGAGGTCTGTGCCTGCTTTTCATGATGCTTTTTTGAAACTGGAGATGACAAAGATTGACCCAGAAGCCTTCTTCAGGCAAAGCAGATGTTCTACCACTGAGCTATGATCTTCCCATCATCTCTCAAAGCTTGTTCCCAACACACCAGTAGTGCAAATGTGCTGTGTACAGTGTGGTCAGCATTGTCTGTGTGGAAGCTGTATAGTACTGAAATTAATAGAATTAAATGCTAAAAAGACATGGACTGCTATTTGTCTGATAAAGATAATTCAAGTAGATAGATAGATGATAGATAGATATGTTAAGATTGTTTGTTTTTAACTTGTTCACCATCCTGGGGTCCTAGGGTGAAGGGCAGTATAAAAATAGAATGAATGAATATGAATATTATTTATTATTATTTACATTTTATATCGCGCTCTTCCTCCAAGGAGCCCAGAGCGGTGTACTACATACTTGTTTTTTCTCACAACAACCCTGTGAAGTAGGTTAGGCTGAGAGATACAGTACATGACTGGCCCAGAGCCACCCAGCAAGTATCATGGCTGAATGGGGATTTGAACTCGGGTCTCCCCAGTCCTAGTCAGGCGCTCTAACCACTACACCATGCTGGCTGGTGGGAACTGGGAATAATAACAGGTTACTCTTCCATAATATTGAGAACTATCTATGGATTACAGTCTATAGTGACTGATAGTCCAAGTACATGCAAAGTGATAGTTGTTGTTTTTTAAGGCAAATGTGTCACATTAACAAAATCCTACTATTGAAGATGTGGGAAATCACAGCACATCGTTGCTCTGCAATGGTCAGGCTGCCATCAGAACACTGTCCTGTGATCATCATACTTCAACATGTAGATAAATTGGAGAGGAGTCAGAGAAGGGTAAACATGATAAAGGGCTTAGAAAAGGATGTTATACCAAAAAAGATTACAGTCATGAGGCTGTTTAGTCTAGAGAAAATAAGATTAAGGGAGGACTTGATAACAATCTTCAAATATTTAAAAGGCTGCCACAGAGAAGATGGAGAGGAGGTGTTCTTTGCTGTCACTGACAACAGAGCAAGTGTCAACACAGAACAGTTTCAGCCCTAGGCAGCAGCCTAATACAGACCTTTGCAGGAGACAGGAGCATACATTCTATAGGAGAAACATCATCCTAAGATGCTTCTGCTGCTCATGAATAGCTGAATGAAGGAAACAAGAGGTCGTGAAATTACAAACTGAGAAGGAAGGAGTATAGAGGCACCTTTTAAAGTGGTAATCCTTTTATATTTATCAGGGGAAGGACAACTGTCCCTTTCCATCTCCTGCACAGGATCCTTCCAGTGGTTGTTGCTGGTGTCTGCCTTATATTTCATCTTAGACTTAGTGCAAGCACTTTGGGGATTAGGAACTAACTTCCTTCCTTCCTTCCTTACTTACTTACTTCCCTCCCTCTCCCACTACCACCAATCTTCCTGTTAAACCCTGGTTATCTATTACCCTTAAAGCACATGCTTGGCACGATGAAACCTTTGGCATGATGATCCTCACACCACACCACTCCTCCTGTCCAACAACAGCAGCACCAGTCGCAGAGCAATTCACTAGGCCATCTCACTTATTTTGGATGGCAAACCCCAATTCTAACCTTTTGAGGCTGTAAGTTAAATATTGTGGTCCATAACATGGGTGAGTCTGAGCCACTCATACTGCTGTATGAGTCTGAGCCACTCATACTGCTGTGGGCTCTTAAGGAAGCACCAGCGGACTTGTGCAAGAGTGCAAGAAAGCAAGTACTTAAAGTAGCATGGCCGCACTTCAAGAGTGCTACTTGCATTGGAAACTATGGCTGACATGATAGGCAACGCCAACGTTTTCTGTCCAAGGGGAACAGAAGACATTGGCATCACTACTGCTGCAGACCCAGAAGTAGCAGGATCATAGTAGAGAATGATAGCATTACCAGCATTAGTGTACTTTTCCTATTGTAGCAAATGGGAAAGACTGCAGTAATGCTGGTATCACCACCTTCAGTTCCCAATGGCAGCATCACTGCTTCTGGGCCTGCAGTGGTGGTGGCAGTAATGTAGTCTGTCCCCCTTGGAGTTTCAAATCATGTAAGTTTGCACACAAGACCACTGGCACTTCCTCTGGAGCCCGTAGCCATGTGGGCAGTTGTGAACAGCTCACACTGTGCTGCAGAGCATGTCAACCATTGCCTCTAGGGTCAATTCAGAAAAAGATGTGCTTTATCTACCAGGAGTTTAGGAAACACTGCAGCAGAACTTCCATTGTATGAATTTAAATTAGGCAGATTCACTTTGTGTCTCCTCCACCCTGTAGTCAGATGGTAACGTAAGCCTATATAAACAACACCCTAATTTAGTCCATGTTCTGATTACCCACACATTTGATAGCCTCAGGCTATTTGTGTAAATGAGAGTGTGCCATAGGTTTTTCTCTCCCCCGCCCCTCCATATACATATTATGATGGTGGCATAATAAAGTTAGCACCAAATAAGGACTTAAACAGTCACAATATTTTACGCTTATTATCAGAGCAGTCATTATTATAACTGAGCAATGAAATAAACACCTCTCCTAATTACAGGAATTGCATGAGGCTCACCAGGCAATGACAGGCATCACCCTTACAATAAAGTTTGGTTTACAGCATAATACTGGGGCGGGGGGGGGGATGATGAAAACAGAGAATATGAATAATGGCACAATGGTACTGTGTATATTTTAATTAGCTAAAGGTAACCAAATGAGATTTGCCACTATTATATTGAGGTCAGTTCTCCACATGGCTTCAAGCACAACACATTAAGACAGGCAAGGTGATGCCAAACTGGGGGTTTAAAACTAATCAACGTAATTAAACATAAAATAAGAGCATGTGTTAAAAGCTACACCCATTTTACTGATCACCCTATTTGCATTAGTCTTGTACTGTAAATATTAGCACCAAAGAAGTGCTAATTAAATTGTTCCCTTACAAACAGAGCAAGGAAAAAAAGTCTAATCTAATTTGATGCTTTTAGAATGGCTGCACTACATCTGAGTCTGTTGAAGCACAAGTCATTCCAAAGGAATATTCCAATTATGCCACATAGTCTAATTTGTTCCAAAGTACTAACATATTGGCATTTAGTGTGTGGATAAAGGAATGCTACAGTTGACCAAAAAGGCATGGGAAAGTCATAAAAACAGAATAAATGAATAGAGAAACTGAAAAGAGGAGATGGAAAACACATGCTGCATCCCCCCTGCTCCCCCGGCATCCTTGGGCACAAAAGAGAAAATGGAGAAAGATAGATTGCTGGTTGTATAAGGGTATTGTGATATTTGTATATATTTTCCATTCCTTCCCTAATAATTCCTGGAATTTTACAAAACTTTCAAATGGCTGTAGTCAAGCTGACATAGCCAAGAAATTAGATTCTGATACAGCTTTCTTGAATGCAAACAGCTACCTCAGTATTTAACACCATATAATGGGATTTCCCCACGGTGTATTGATTTCCATTAATCAGTATTGAATTGCATCTGTCAATGAACTAACCATTCTGCTAGAATTATGAAACTTCAGCCTAATTTAGATTTAACAATTTGCCACTCCAGTGTTCACAACTTAACAGGAACAATAGCTGCGATCACTCTTTATGTGCATGGAAGGGGCTTCTGTTGCCAGCTATAGTTACTATAGATGGAGTCCTACTAGAACATGGATCTCTTTGTCATAGAGGACCATGGGGAAGCCCTTCATGTTTGCATTGAGCCACCCTGCTAGATCGCAAGCTTCATGTTTTCCACAGACTCGTGGGACTGATGGGAATGCCAGAAGCCACACACATTGCCCCAACCAACTCATCTGTTTACATTTACTCCATTGTTTTCAACAGAACCATATTGGGACTGGGATCAGATTTACACTCATGTACTCTGGACTGTAATAAGGGATCTAATCCAGGAAGCCATGAGATTTATGACAAATCTGGTAAAATTATCCTAGTCCTTTGCATTTGGGATTGATTGCAATGAAGGAGTTAAATGAAAGGCAGAGTGTCTGGTGCTTCTGAATAATGAGCTCAGTGACTAGCCACAGACTTAGTACAAAACTGGCAAATGCTGGCATTGAAAAGACCCCCAAATGAGCAAAAAGTCTTCCACTCCATCATGAAGAGCGGCTCTCTGGAGTAAGTACCAGTGGGAAAATGCTTAAAACACTTACCATATGTGGTTAAGAAAGGCCTAATTTGTCCATTTTGAAATTTCGCCTTCCTTGTGAAAAGGATAGTTAATTTAAAGTAATTTGTTTTGCAGGTGAGGCTTTATTTGGAGCAGTTAATACATCACCCTTGGTTGCCTGAACAATTAGAAATTGTCACCAAAGAAAAATGTCGCAGTTCATGTAAATAACTATTTACCTAAAGGAAATGTGAATCCACAAGAGTCAGCATACTTTAATGAGGCATGACAACAGGGGGAAAAAAGCCAGCAGTATGCTGCATCTGCTAAAGCTGACATCACTTATGGTAGAAATTGGCCAAAACAACTATTATTTGTTTTTTTTTCCTTGTCAGAAATAATGCAGCTTGAAATTTTCAACAGGCAACATGCATCCAGGCCATTTGTTACTTCTAATGGCCTAATTGTTCTCCTGGCAGAAATAAAAAATTAGGGCACTTATGTCATTTACCTAAATTTCTAATTAATGCAATGCCAATAGAGAAACTGGAGCATGGGGGGGAAAGGTTGGATGACAAATTTCTGTGCTAGCCTATATGCAATTTGTCTTTGTTAACTTTATATTGTCTCTCTTTTTTTCTTCTTTAACAGCAGGTACAGATTGTTGCATAGATGAGACACAGTTCCTTAGGAAGACAAATATATTTCCCTCTATTGGTGTCCATTAGCTAGAGCATGATCTCCTGGACAGAGTGTTGGAACTTGATCTGGATGGGCTTGGGTTTAAGACAGGACTCACAAGAAGTTCACAAAAGACATCGTTATAGTTTGCAGTGATGGGAACAATGATGTTGATCTGCCTCATGGTTCATCTGAGGATGAATAAACATCACAAAGTACATCTATTTACTTAAATGGATATATGCACTGATTCTAGGGTAATATGAGCTCTGTAGCTTTCACATGTGCTTGTATGTTTAGGTCCACTAATGAGTTGCTCAAGTCCATGAATGGAACCCTGCTCTGTACTGCATTACTATCTGAGGTCCAATTAATGGCACAATACTGTTGTGCACTGTCACAAATAGTTCGCTTTCACAACTTGCCCTCCATTCACCCTCATGGACAACATGGGCCATCTTAGCTGGTATCAAGCATTCCACCCTTCTCATCTTGAGTTGGGCCTCAAAGTCCAAGAAAAAGTATGGGAGCATGGAGGGCAAGTTGTAAACTAGCACAATTTGTGACATTGTACAATATCATTACTGATCACATGTTATGTCTGTTAAGACATCAGCTTTAGGTTCCAGTTTCCCGGCTTTTGTGGAGCTTGAAGCAAAATGGCTTTGGTAGTGACTCCGGACTTAAATTGGCAGGTTTTTTGACCATCAAATAATGAATATAACTTGTTCAAAATGGAGAGATACAGCAGAAAAAGAAAGGGAGTCATGTTACATATTTCAAAAATGTGTACATTGTACAGGATTCCAAGAGAGTAAACATGGTAGCCCAGTGGGTAAAAATAAATGGAGAAGGAAGTAAAAATAACACTGTGCTTGAAATCTACTACAGACCACCAAGGAAAGGATGTGGACAATGCTTTCCTGGAACAAATTACAGGTGTTTCACGTATGTAAGAATTAGAAGTTATGGAGGACTTCATTTACCCAGATCTGTTGAAGACAAACTCCACTAAGCACTGAATCTCCAGCAAATTCCTGACATGCCTTGCTGACAACTTCCACTTTCAGAAGGTGGAGGAGAAATGAGAGAATTAACTATCCTTGACTTGATCCCAACCAATAGGTTTGATCAATGAGGTTGAAGTAATGGGAACTTTCGGGGGAAAGTGCCCATCTAATGCTTGAATTCTTTCCAAAGCTAAAAGGGAGTGCAGTCATATGTGGATTTCATGAAAACTGATTTTAATAAACCCAGAGAGGAACTACATAAACTAACAGGGAAGGGAACCCAAGGTGCTCCATGGCTGTTCCTAAAAGGGCTGCAAAAGGTAAAGTCACAAACAATTCCTACAAGAATGAAAAATTGGAGACATCTGAAAAAGTCAATGTAGCTACCCAAAAAGCATAATGATGAACTGACAATTAAAAAGGGAACACAGATGAAAAATGAGAGGAAGGGCAGATCACCAAGGATGAATACAGGTGAGTAGCTCACACCTGTAGGGTCAGTGCAAGGATGCAAGGAGGCACTGGTACAGTGAGAGCAGTCTAGCAAAACTGCACAACTAACTGGGTAGTTAGCAGCAGGGAAGCGGCAATTTTTTGATTCCCTCCCCTTCCCCAGGAAGCCCAAGGTGACACCCAAAAATATGTCCCTAGGGGCTTCCTGGCAAAGGGGAGGACCAAAAATTGCTTTTTCCACACTGCACTGGTGCAATTAGTTGGGACGTTCTGTAAGGCTGCTTGCATCACCAGTGCATTCTTCCCCTGTATGTCAGCCACTGTCAGGACAGCTAAAGCTCAGAGCAAGCTGAGGCCAGTGAGAGATGATAAGAGCAACAAAAAGGGGGTTTTCTGGGTGTGTTTGAAATAAAAGGAAGAGGAAAGAAATGGTAGGCCTGCTGATGGTTAAATGTTAGTGGGTGAAAAGAGAGAAAGTAGGTTTCTTACCTATGTTATTTGAGTGGCAATCTGTACAACTGCACCTACAGCTTTTGCACTTAGCAAGAGTACTTGCTCAGAGCCTGTACAGAGTGCCGATTTATCTCTGCATCCAAATTAATATTGGCTGGAAGGGCACAGCAGTCCCAGAGAAGGAGCAGAGTGCCTGCATAACTGTTTAGTAGATGCACACAGCATTCTAGCAAAATTATTTGTGGTTTGAAGCACCTTTGGCCATAATAAAGCCCTCAAATGTGACGCGCAATTTCCACAAGTCTGTTTTGTAAACTTCTGAAAATGGGGACATGTTTCAGTTACATATGCTGGTCTTGGCATTTGTCATGTACATCAGACATCAGAAGCTTCCTTCCACAATAACCCCCACCCCCCGCCAAATGAATTGTGTGTAACTTCACAAAAGTATTGTGAATGGTCAGGAATTGGGGCTACAGTTCAGGGTTAATAATGAGTTGGTCAATCTTCTATCCAACTTAAATGCGTTTGAGTCTTCAGGACCAGATGAATTACATACAAGATATTAAAAGAACTTGCTGATTTACTCTCAGAAACTCTCATCATTTTTGGCGAATCCTAGGAACAGGTGAGGGGGGAACAAAACAGGAGCTGGAATAATGTTTTTCTATTCTTCAAAAAGAAGAATCCAGGAAAGTAGATCAGTTAGTCTGACTTTGAAACTAGACTAGATACTAGAACAAGCAGGCAATGTGTGAGAATCTTGATAACAACGCAGGGATCAGTAGAAGCCTGCATGGATTTGTCAAGAATATATCCTTTTTAAATTTTAAAAAATCTATACCCTGGTTGGTTGGTTGTTGTTGTTTATTTACAGATAACTAAAAACAACTAACAACAAAATAACATATTTTAATATTTTGTTTTTTAAAAAATAATATCAAACACAGTCAAGACAAGTGCATAAAAAAAGAAGAGATGGGTATGCAGTAGAGGCCTGTGCTAACAAGCTGGAGGGACAGAAAATGAGCCACAGCTGCTTCAGTACTGGCAGACACTCTCTTATTCCTTCCTGGCCCTGCCACAGTTGTAATTGAGCCATGTGGGCATTTGTTAGGAAGGAGAGGGAAATCCCCCAACCCTGGTCAACGCTGGTCCCAACCCTACCAAGTGAATGAACAGCCTGCATGGCTCAATTACAACCAGGGCAGGACCAGAAGGCAGCAAGAGAGGGCTGCCAGTAATGAAGTGGCTTCAGTTTGTTTCCTACACATCCAGCTTGTTAGCATAGGCCACTGCTGGGAAATGTTCAGTTTATCTGCTAGGAAATGTTCAGTTTATCAGTTTAGCAGAAACTCAAGAGCTAATAATATGGGTAGAATAACCCATATAAAATAATAGCAGAATCAAATGACTCCAAAGGGTTTCGAAGCCAAGTTTTCACCTAATCTCTAAAGATACACAATGCTGAGGCCAGGTGGACCTTATTAAGGAAGACATTCCACAGAGTTGGAACTGCTATTGAAAAGGCCTTAGTAGGGATGTGCATGAACCGGTTCGGCAGTCCTTTTGCAGACCACCAAGCCAGTTTGAAGGTCTGGTGGTTCAGCTGGTTTGGCATGGGGGAGGGCCTTGAAAGATCGGGGATGGTGCTTTTAAACACACACACACCCCGATGAATTTCCCTCACTGGTGCTGTCTTTAAAATTACTGGCACAGGGCGGCAGCGTACCTCCTTGCTGCTGACCGGGGCGGCAAGGAGATACGCTGTCGCCTTCTGCCTGAGTCCTGCTCCATTTGTCCCCACTGATTGAAATTTGTCAGCTGTCTACTGGGACTAAGGCCTAGGGATGTGCACGAACTGGCAAATGGCTGGTTCGGCGCAGGAGAATTACCTTTAAGGATTGGGAAGGGTCCTTTTAACCCCCCTCCGGTGCATTTCCCCCACTGGTGCTATCTTTAAATTTGCTGGCACAGGGCAGCAGTGTACCTCCTTGCCGCAGACTGGATGGCAAGGAGGCATGCTGCCACCCCATGCCAGTGATTTTAAAGACAGCGCCAGTGGGGAAAATGCATCGGGGTGGTTAAAAGCACCCTCCTCAATCCTTAAAGGTACCCCCCCCCCCGCTACACACACGTCAAACCAGCCGTCTGCTGGTTTGTGCACATCCGTAGGCCTTAGTCCTAGTAGACATCTGACAAATTTCAATCAGTGGGGACAAATGGAGCAGGATTCAGATATTCAAGAGACTCGCAAGGAGATATGTTTGGGAGAAGACCATTTAAGGCCATTTAGGCCTTTAAAGGTAAAAACCAGCAGCTTGAATTGTATCCAAAATGTATAAGCAACTAGAGAATATCAAATAATGAATAGGCAACTAGAGAAAATCAAGACTGGCTCCAGTTAGCCAGTCCATGGCATAGGGATTTTGCACCAACGAAACCTACCAGATGCTTTTTAAAGGCAGCCCCACATAGAGAATGCTACAGTAATCAAGTCTGGAAGTTACTAGAACTCTACAAGAAAGTGAGCACTAAAAAGTAATGAAGCTACAAACCTGACCCTTAATGAGGAAAGCATTATGTAACCCTGTACAAAGCAGTTCAGGTACTTCACCAAGCAACAGTACTTCCATCTTCACTGGATTAAGTTTTCATTTGTTCTTCCCCATCCAGTCCCTTGTAATTCCATCCAATCCCTCGCAAGACACTGGTTCAGAATTTCACTGCCCCACTCAGACCTGATACAAATGAGGAACAGAGGTAATATCTTCTTAACCCAGATCTCCAAATGACTTCACTTGACAATCAGGTAGAGTGAGGCCCAATGAGGTGGCAATGAGGTACCCCAACTACTGCCCCTGAGTGGGTAACATGTACATCTCCCACACAAATGTACTGGTTCATACAAACTGCTGAGTCTTCATTAGTCATGTCACACTATAACATAGTTCAATGTCTTATAGGGTGCCAGATCTATTACTCCAAATCTTGCAGGCCTTCTAAAAGAGAAGGCTTGAGGCTATTTGGTGGGAGATCCATGAAATCAGATCATGTTTTAAGTTACATTTGTGAATGTTAGAATGTAAAGGTGGGGGCTTGACTCAGGTGTATTGTGGAACCCCAAAATCCTTTCATGTTACACATCACAACAATTAGTACACAGAGCTCCACATGGGCCAATGTTTGTAATACGTGAAAGCAGAACTCAAAACGTCTTTCCCAGATTCATGTCACTGCACTGCACATTTCATGAGCATGCAGAATAGCACACAGCACACAGATTCAGCTTATCAGCCTTGAAGCTTAAAATTTGCTGAAACATTTTTAGATGCATAGTATAAGATCTGTCTTTTCTTGTGGAGAAGTTATTGAAGAGACTGTTGGTGACCTATGCTATAAAGATACTTATGAGTGGATCTTTGACTTGATTCAGCAAGTTAATCTGAACTACAGTAATGCCATTATAATACAGGTATCCAGTGATGCATGAAAACGGAAATTTCAAGGGGATTTTAAAAAGGCTTAGTTATTCGGAACTAGAGTCTGCCCAAGCCACCAATGGGATATTAAAGCAAGCTCTAGTGGGAGTGGAAAGTTGTGAGTAGATACTGATAATAGAAAAGTAAAAGCAATAAGAAATGTCTTGCTTCATGCCAAAGGGTTGTAAGAAACAGAAAGGAGTCACGATGATGTGCTATCTTTCATTAAACAATAACCAGCAGATATTAATAGAAAATCTAATAAAAATAGCATGATACTATTTTATTTTTATAGAAGTGCACATACCATCCTTTTTAAAGCATGTTATTCTACACACATTGTATTCAATAGCTAAAATTTCTAAAGAGAGAAGATAATTATCTGCTCAGTTTTATACTGTATTATGAACTGTTGCACTTTTATTATCTGAGTGAAACGAAGAAGTCCCATGCAACACAGAGATTTTATAGAGAGATTTACAATTTTAAAGAGAGTAGATTGTTTTTTTAAAAAAATGCTTGGTATCCTTGCTAACTGGTGAAAAGGCACTGTGGTTTTCTTTTATTTAACATGTAGTTTCCCCTTACATTTAGGTGGAGATCAGGTATTCCTATACAGTCCAGCATAGTGTCCTTCTCAGGGGCTGTTTGCTAGTGTCTGCCTTGTGTATGTTTTAGATTGTGAACCCTTTGGGGAGCAGGAAATCATTTTCTCATTATTTTGCTATGTAAACTTCTTCAAAAATGTCTTTGTTGAAAAGCTATATAGAAATAAGTTTAACAACAACAATCTGATAATGGTAAAGGATAGCTGTCACAGCACACAATGCCCACATCCTGCCAAGCACAGAAACCCAAGTCCTAGTGTGTGCTTCACTGAATGGCCCCATTCACATTTAACACCAAAATGGGGAAGAGGTTAGAATTCCTGTTTGTCCAAATGCATGGAACCGTGGTTTTGTGCCCAAAGCAACCTGTGGTTTCCCTTGCCAAATTCCAAACTGAACCTTCAGTTTGTAGTGAGTTTTACCGCTACAGCCTGAGGTTGGGGTGGCAGCGTTAGGTCAGAACGCAGATCCTGTCATAAGGATTATATGCAGTTTCATGCTGTCCTCAATGCCACTCTTGAGATCACTTCTATCAGCTCAGCTAGGGACCCTGTTGAGCAACAGGGTGGGTGGTACACTAACATCCCTACCATTTCTCTGGCTTCCATTAAAAAGTGTAGCAATTGTAGCAACAGGGCACCTGGAAGGCAGATATGCTCATGACAGACTCTATCAACCCCCTTCCCCACCCACTAAGTCTAGGATGCTCCTGGTGGACATAACTCAGGTAGAGGAGCCTCCTCACCCAGCAGAGGCGTAACTAGGGAAAATAGCGCCTAGGGCAAGCACTGAAATTTCGCCCCTGTCCAAACAGGAATGATGTGACTTGTAGTCAACAATATCTGGAAATCCCTGTTAAAAGGAACACTGTACCATCTAGACATGGTTGTTGATCAAAACCTGAAAACATGAGCCATCTCTGTAAAAGACTTAGAACAACAGTCAGGAGTTATGCGAGGATTCCAAGTGTCATTTTCTCTGTCGCATCTCATTCTTTTAAAAAAATGTGACTTTGTCCTAGAGGATCACCTGCCCAAATAGCCACTAGCAAAATAGGGGAAGAAGAAGGTGGGGGGGGGGGTGTTTTTCTATAAACCAGTGAATGATTCCTGCCAGCCTTTGTCTTATCATGACTGTTGACTCATGGTGGGGTATATGTGCATTCACCACACTAGTGCTTACTTTGACACCAAGAGGGAGGAGAATACATTAGTTTGCCAGACTAGACAGAGGCATTTGCAACAGGAGCAGACAGCCAAGTTCTGCCAGGGCCAAAACCAGCCCCTGCCAGACTAAGAAATCATTGTAATTTGCCCCTTCCTGTCACAAGCAGTGTGCTGTTCTTTTATTATTGACTCTAACTCTCAAATATCTCAGTCATGGATGGAAAATTCAGGGTCAATTTACTAGAGACACATTTTCTACATGGAAGTTTCTTCTGTGCAGGTGTTGTGCAGAAACCCATGTGTAGTGACCTCCAGGGGCATAGCAAGGTTGGAATGGGTCCAGAGACAGGATTTCAAAATGGGCCCCCAGACCCTCAAAGTCCAGGGCCTCCACACACCCCAGGCCCCCAAGGATTTAAGTCTGATATTTCAAAATAAGTATGCTGCCTGGAAATACATTTCACTGAATAAACACATGCACACTTCACAGTATATAGTGATATACATTGAGTACTATATAGTTGTGCTACTTTTAATGCCTAGAACACACTAGCAACGCTAATTATTTAAATGGCCCCCTCGCTGCAGATTAGCAAAGGAGACTTTCAACCATGCAGGGTGAGCCTATGTTTGTTTTCTCAGAATTCTGAACAAATTCAGTAAAGTTTGATTCCAGGAGGTTTTTCACACAAGACTTTTAAAGCGCTTTAACACACATCTCCTCTGGAATGGAGGTGCTGCATTCACATGTTGGCCAGATTTACCCTGAAGTCCCTGCAAGTTATTGGAGAGCAGTTCACACACAAGAAAAATAAAATAAAATAAAATAAATAAAATAAAATAAAATAAAATCACAACACATGCTTCACAGTTCTCACTCAGACCTTCTGGGTTGCAAAACAACTTGGACATAAGTGCATTTATGAATGAAAGAATGAAAATAAATAAAGTATACTTTTTCCAGAAGTTTTTGTAATTTTCTGCCCTGAAAAAGCCACTTATAGGCCTTTTTAGATAGTTTTTGTTTTTAAAGCCAGCACATTTTTCTGTCTGTTTTAAATTAAATATTCAGAGACTTCTCAGTCTCGCCCCACCCCGCCCACATCAAAGCCCTATGGCAAGCAGATTCCTATAGGGGTGGGGGGACCACAAAAAGGAATTCACAGCCTACCTGGCAAAAGCTGTGCTGGATGGTCTGGGCAGAGGGTCTGCTGCTGCTGCAGAGAACTCTGCCTGCTTCTTCCTTCCTGGCTTGCTTGGCCTGCTGAGTACAGGCTTCAGGGAGGCCTACTCCGAGGCCTCTCTGGAAGCCCCGCCCACCCGCCGATCAGCTGAGAGGCGGGGAGAGAAGAGCTCTGCAGTCTGCAGGCCTTGCCGATCCTAGGCCTCGCTGATCAGCCGGAGCTGGAGGCAAGTGGCTGAGGGGCTCTGGGGCTGGGCAGGTGGGCAATCGGGTGGGGGTGGCAGGAACTGGTGTGGCACCCCCACCTCAGTGGCACCTAGGGCACATGCCCTGCCTGCCCCCCCAGTTCTGCCTATGCTCCCACCTCCACCACCGGAAGGAAGCTCCCATTGGCCCAATACTATTTAGATTAGGACTAATCTAAATACTATTGGACCAATGGGAACTTCCCTCCCAAGGCAACCACTGGTGGGTCTAGTCCATATTTGGACAATGTTGGGTAGAACTAGAACCCCCTTCCTTAATGCCATGGTCCCAGTCCTGACCCCCTAATGGTTCTGATTTAACTTACAACAAAACAAACACACAGAGCCAAATTACATTTTTAATGTAACCTGTAGAGGCTGTTCTCATGAGCAGCCAAATGCAGGCTAAGGCAGCTAAACTCGGGAGTGGCTGCCTGTGAAAACTGCCAGGAGCTGTGTGGCTCCTGGTGGTACTTCAGCTGCAAGCCTGCCTAGGGAGCCCACCAGTTAGCTGAGGTGACGGGTGCAAGTGCCAACAGCTGCCAAGAACTCCCAGCCAGCACTGACACAGGAGAGGGGCAATCACAGGGGAATCCCCACAATGCACTGTGCACTCACGCAGTACATTGTGGGATTTCCAGGGGCCAGAACAATGCATCCCAGCCCCTGAACCTCTACGGTGCCCTGAGGCAGCAGCAGTTTGTCTGGGCACGCGATACATGCATCCAACTCTTGTTGATTGTCTACAGGGAAGGTAAGCTGCTGCAGCCTCCCCACTGCCTGCCCAGAAGCCTGTTCATGGGATCATGAGAAAGTGCTCATAGTTTGGCCTTAATGGAGGACATGGTAGATAAAAACCAAGGTTAATAAAACTGTGTACTGTATGGAGCAAGTAGGCAAAGGAAAATTTTTCTCCCTTTTCCATTATACTATATCTTTGGACCATTCAATGAAACTGATCATGAGACAGGCAAAAGGAAGGTAGTGTTCCACAGAACACATTTCATTGAATTGCTGCAGAATGTGGTGGCCTCAATATTGTAAAAGGGGGTTAGACAAAGATGTCAGCTCAAAACTGGGAAAACAAGGAAGTGCCTTCAATTAAAGTATGGAAAAACAAATCTTTGCTCATTATTAGCTGTTTAAAATTAACAGTTATGGTTTAATTGAGGGAGTGTAGAATTAGGGATCTGAAATATTTTGGTGTGCTTCGTTCCCCCCATCCCAGTATTGGGGGCGTAAGCAGAAATAGTTTCTTACACGGTTGGATTGAGGTGATAATGTATTGAATGTATCAAGCTATTCAATAATTTATTAATTTATGGATTTATTGAGTGTAATTGAATGGGGCTACTGAAATGGAAAAAAAGGATTAGACAAATTCATGAAGGGCAAGTCTCATCTACCTATTAGTCATGATAGCTAAATAGAACCTCCATATTCAGAATGAGTATATTTCTTAATATCAGAAGTGAGGAACTTGCAGCAGAGGAGGGGCTGTTGCCAAAGTCCTACATCCTTTGTAATTTTTAAAGTGTCAGATTTGTGTTGCTTTAGACTCCAAAACAAAAAGCGACAGATCAAGAAGGAATGGATACTCACAGTTTCTCTCCTGTTGCTTCTGGGTCCCTTTGCATGAAGGGATTCTATCTGAATGTAGGAATCTGTCCCTGTGGGAAGATTCATGTTCTCTTGATGTGAGGGTATGGCTCTTTTCAAAGGATATATGTGTCTTCCTCCACCTATGAGGCTCAGAAGCAGTCAGAGATGTAGCATGATCCAAATCAACATTAGAAACATAGGAAGCTGCCTTATACCAAGTCAGGCCATTGGTCTCCCTAGCTCAGTATTGTTTACACTGACTGGCAGTGGCTCTCCAAGGTTTCACACAGGAGTCTCTCCCAGCTCTACCTGGAGATGCCAAGGAGTGAACCTGAGACTTTCTGCATGCAAACATGCAGATGCTCTTCCACTGAACTATGGCCCCCTTTCCTAAGGGAGATATCTTACAGTGCTCATGTGTAGACACCCATTCAAATGCCAATCAAGGCAGGCCCTGCTTAGCAAAGGGGACAATTCAGGCTTGCTACCACAAGACCAGCTCTCCTACGAAGCAGTCCTTTGTACTGCTGCAAATTGGCCTGGATTTTAAATCAGCCAGGTTCAAAATGGATGGATCTTCTAAACAGGAATTCCAAAGGTCATCACACGATGTGAAAATATCAGCCATGGTTTAGTCTAAGGTTGACAAAGGCATTATCCCTTCTCTCCACTTTCCTCACAACTTCAACCTGCAGCTTCAGAGGTTCTGTGGTTCCTGGAGTCCAGTTTTTAATACAAGCACCAAAAAGTGGCCATGTATAGGCAAAGGGCATCATGCCAGTTAATACGCAGAGAGCATTCCATATTCAGAGTTAATATTATTATTATTATTTCGATTTCTATACCGCCCTTCCAAAAATGGCTCAGGGCGGTTTACACAGAGAAATAACAAATAAATAAGATGGCTCCCTGTCCCCAAAGGGCTCACATTCTAAAAAGAAACATAAGATAGACACCAGCAGCAGTCACTGAAAGTACTGTGCTGGGGGTGGATAGGGCCAGTTACTCTCCCCCTGCTAAATAAAGAGAATCACCACGTTAAAAGGTGCCTCTTTGCCCAGTTAGCAGGGGCAATAACAATAACACCCATTTGCTAACAATAACACCCATTTGCTAACTCTTGCCATTTAGTTGCAACCACTTTTTAAAGGGAATGGGCCACTGATGCTAATGAGGTGAATGGGAATGATTTTTTTTGCTGACAATAATGGCAGGAGAGAGTGTATCTCCTGGGGGAACTGCACACACTGAGAAGTCGAAAAGGCCCCAAACACAAGCCCAGGTTCTGTGTATCTAGCCTAAGTCCACAGACCAAAGAGAGCTCTAACAAGAAATGTGGAGCCAATATTTCCTTGCTACTTTGTAAGGTGACTTCTGGCAATTTGTTCCAGCTCTGTGGCTGATTTCCTTTGCAAGCCCTTGAAGCACATACTCCCTCTACCTAGCCCTTCGCCATTGAAACAACAGAAGGCGAGCCGTATCATACTGTGGGGGGACTGCATCTCCCTACCAGGGAACAGTTTGTAGCAAACAGTCTGCGATATGAAAATGTATTTAATGCAATTAATAATTTAAGAAGTGAGAGCATGTGCTCTTGGAGAGTTAAATGCTTGTCAGAGTGATAGATGCACGCTTCACCACCAATACATTTCGTATGAAGAGCAGAGGGATTTTGCAAACTTGTGTTGACCTTGGGTTGCGGTATATAGGAGGCAGATTGCAAAGGCAGGCCTGCTTATGGTTGGAGAGTGCGTCAGCTCGCAATTTACAGCCCTTTCCCCAATTAAAGGACTGTAAAAACATTAAAATTAATGCAGTCTTAACTCCAGAGCAGGCTCTACTTTCTTAATTAGTGCATAATTATTCAGTTTTTGATATCCTGGAAAATTATCACATGGAAATTATTTTAGGCACTGTAACAATAGCAAAAATCTCTCCCACCTCCCATCCCCCAACTCTATTAACATGTGGAAGTAATTAACACTTTATTACAGTGAAAATACTATTACTGCTAATGTTTAATGACTTTTGCCATTGCATCATAAGCAGGAAATTTAGAACACTGTAGAGCAATCATCTGCTATAAATATATTACAAAGATTATGAACCAGCATTGGATGATTCATACTAACAGCTTTTAAGATGAGGACCCTACATACAATAAGTTTCCAAAATGTTTATGTGCAGGAAATATAATTTGGGGATAGAGTTCATCCCATGCAGAAGCAACTATATCTTCCACTCTAACGTTTGGTGAGCCAGACTAGCAGCAGAGGTATGGAGCTTATAAAAGCCTATTAGGCTCCAGCATAACGATTTGTGGTATTGTTTTCTCATGACTATTTTTCATAAGAATTACCATCAAAATGAAAGCCCTGAGAAAAAAAAGTGTTGTTAAAAATGTAACTATGTCTAAAATGAAGAAGCGGTAAATTTTATGGGATTTATAGATTTCTGTATTTTTGTTACTCAGAGCAAATGTCTAGAGTAGATTTCCTATAAATGTCTGGAAAAATTATGCACCAGCTTTAGATGATTCACACCAACAGCAATTAAGATGCTGAGTCTACATAAGTGTCGAAAAGGTCAGTGCTCAGGAAATAGCATTTCATGTAAACTAGTGTGACAGAGCCAAATGTGCTGAAGACAAAAGGAGGGGTGGGAGGGAGAAGGAGGCTGCCTTCTTGCTCGTTGGAGTCCTATACTTGGCTGTGATGAAGGTGCGATCGTTAACCAGAATACCAATGTTTACAAAAATGTCCCAACTATCAAAATGTAAATAGAAAAAAAAGTATAGTTAATACTAAGCTATTTTCTCTGAAACGTCTTTATGGAAATGTTTGAGCTAACAGCATAAAGGAATGAGCTACAAAGCTCAGCACAAAATAAATCTAGAAAGGAATAGAAAACAGGAATGACCCAACACAACCTCCATATATATATGCATCAAGTTCCATTTTGCCTATGTACTGATTGTGGTACGTCAAGCTAAGTTGCACTGATGATGAGCATTAATCGTGATGGAGTCTGTAAAACTCTTTGAAATTCTAATGTTATGTGTGGAAGGGGGTTGCTGTTCTTTGGTCCGCACCCACTTATTTTGTTTGGTACTATTTTCTTTAAAACACATTTGTTCATGCAGTACATTTATTCATGTCCAGGGTTTTCATTTCTGTATGAATTTGGGTAGAAATTGTCAGGAAAATATGGAGCTTAAATTGCGCTGCTCCATTGAAGCTTGTTTGATGTTCTGCTCTGTGGTTGCAGGCAAAAGACCTTGGCTGGCATGCCTGACGTCTGGTGTTCAAGATGCAGGTCCTCTGTACTGCCGGGGAGAGCAAGAGATAGAACTTTTAGAGATGGCTCATGACAGAATGACTGCTTTGCAAGCAGAAGGTTCCAGGTTCAATCCCTGAAATGGTTCAAGCATTTCATTGGAGGTGGTCAAAGATCTGATCTCTAATCTTTCCTATTATCTCACCCTAGATGTTCTTGATGCAGTTGCCTGTAACACTTAAAGGTAAAGTGTGCCATTGAGTCAACTCCTGGCGACCACACAGCCCTGTGGTTGTCTTTGGTAGAATACAGAAGGGGGTTGCCATTGCCATCTCCCATGCAGTATGAGATGATGCCTTTCAGCATCTCCCTATATCGCTGTTGCCCGACATAGGTGTTTCCCATAGTCTGGGAAACAAACCAGCAGGAATTCAAACCAGCAACCTCTGGCTTGCTAATCAAGTCATTTTCCTGCTGTGCCATTAGGTGGCTTGCCTGTAACACTTAGGGGCCAAACAAAAAATCACAGAAAACTTGTGGATTCCATCAGATATGGTGTAAAAATAACTCACATATCTGATGGATATGTCATCATATCCACTATGGCTCATCCACTATACATTTCTATCTTAGAGCAGAGCTTGGAGGGGAGGCACACACATTTTAAAAATACATAAGCAATAGAACTGTACTCACCATATAGTTTGCACAGATTGTGGGAAGCTGAGAAGTCAAAATGAGAAAAAGACAGAAAAGCAGAAATGATTCCATTTCTACCCTTTCCACATAGACATATTGAGCAACATTACCACTGCAATGCAATGCTTGCACAGCTGTGCAAGTGCAGTCTTGTGCAAGCATAAAAATGGTATAACAAGAGCTGCATGCCAATACAATCATGCAAAATAAGGGCTTATTACTGTGCAACGGCATTTCCACCATTTTTGCACTTGTACAAGAGCGTACTAACACAACTGCACCAACATTACACTGCAATGTGCACATAATGTTGCATAGTATGTCAGCCATTATTTTATAGCTCTGAGATTTACCTCTCAGTATATATTCAGGGCCAGCCTGCCTGCCATTTAGGGTGCCAGGTGGGCAGGGGCGGCAATGGCCTGGGTCATGTGGAATCCAGGGTAGGTTGCACCCTTCACCCACACAGGCAAGCCTCGCAGGTGGGCATGCATGTCTTGGCACACAGGTGGACCTGAAGGTGGGCTGGTGCACACTCCCTGTTGCCTTCCACTCCCTCCCTGCAGCCTCCCTCCCCGCCTGCACTTTCACATTCAGCTATAATGACAAATATGTCATTATAACTCACTGTGAAAGCAGTGGGTGCAGAGCTGGCTGCAAGGAGGTTGGGTGGCTGGGCATGAGGAAGACCCACCCGCTCACCCACCCTCCTCACTGTCGCCACCTCCAGCAGCCACTTTCACAGCAAGCTTTGATGATGTCATTATAGCTCACCACGGAAGCGGTGGATGGCAGCAGCAGTGAGAAGGGCAGGCGCACTCTCCATTGGCCGCCCACCCTCCTGCCCATCACCTCTAGAACATTTAAAATATTTAAAAGTCACAAATTAAAATATGTGACAATGAAAACAATAGAATAAAATTATTAAAACATTTTAAATTTTTTTTAATTAAAATTAATTCTAATTAAAAGCCTGAGAAAACAGGAGGGTCTTGAGGTTCTTCCTGAAAACAAACAGAGAAAGAGATGCTCTTATTTCAGCAGGGAGCTTATTCCAAAGCCCCGGGACAGCCACAGAGAAAGCCCAGTCCTGGGTCACCACCAAATGAGAACTGGTGGCAGTCGTAACCACCAGTGCAGTTCTTTTAGAACCGGTTATGTGGTCCCTTCATGTTGTCCCAGAGACCAATCTGGCTGCCACATTCTGTACCAATTGTAGTTTCCAGACTACATACAAAGGCAGCCCCACATAGAGTGCATTACAGTAGTCAAGCCTGGAGGTTACCAGCAGATGTACCACTGTTTTAAAGTCATTCACCTCTAGAAATGGACATAGCTGATGTATCAACCAAAGCTGATAAAAAGCACTCCTGGCCACCGCCTCAACCTGAGAACAGACAGAGCTTTAGGTCCAGGAGCACTCCCAAGCCACATACCTGATCTTTCAGGGGGCGTGTAACCCCATCCAGAACAGGCAGATATAAACAATTTCTCGGGTCCTGGCCCCCCACAGTCAGTACCTCCATCTTATTTGGATTCAATTTCAGTTTGTTATCCCTCATCCAGCCCATTACTGCCACTAGGGAGGCATTTAGGGAAGATATGCCATTTCCTGATGAGGTCAGCATGGAGAAGTAGATCTGGTTGTCATCAGCATATTGATAACACCCAGCACCAAACCTCCTGATAATCTTTCCCAGAGGTTTCATATGGATGTTAAAAAGCATTGGAGACAGTATGGAGCCTTGTGGGACTCCACACTTCAGTTCTGCTTTGCAGAACAACAGTCTCCAAATGACACCACCTGGAATCTGCCAGAGAGGTAGGAGTGGAACCACTGTAAAACAGTGCCAACCAATCCCACCTCCCTCCGGATGTCGAGAAGGATACCATGGTCGATGGTATCAAAGGCTGCAGAGAGATCCAAAAGGATCAGCAGAGTCACACTCCCTCTGTCTATAGCCAGTTGGAGATCATTCACCAGGCTGACCAAGACCCCATAGCCCACACGAAAGCCAGTTTGAAATGGGTCTGCATAATCTGCATCATCCAAAACTGCCTGGAGCTGAAAGGCCACCAGCCACTCAACCACCTTGCCCAACCATGGAAGACAAGAAACGGCTCTGTAATTAACTAACTCTGAGGGATCCAGCATAGCTTTCTTCAAGAGTAGTCTAATAATAGCCTCATTAAGACAAGGAGGCATCCTGCTTGTAATATGATTATCCGATGTGATAAGCCAAGTTGGGCAAGGGTCAAGAGAACAGGTTGTAGAATGCACAGTCTGAAGCAGTTTGTCCACTTCCTCAGGAGTCACAAACAGAAAATGATCCAATCTAATTCCATAAGAGGAGTTGCTGGACACCTCCACAGTAAACTCTGCAGCAACTGTGGAATCCAGCTCGGCCCAAATCTGAGAGATTTTATCCAAAAAAAAGTCATTAAAAATGTCACAGCAAATAGCTGATGGTTCCAATTTGTCATAGTAAATAGATTCCTTGTCCTGGAGGCAAGGAATACTGCCTGTTGTACTATTTAAGACCTTGCATAATATGGATAATATGGGCAAATTGCACTAGGGCTGCTGTGCAGATATGATTCTTCATGGGGCTGTTGCAGAATGCCTCTAATTGCTTCCAGGCAGCTCCACAGTGCTTCCTCCATTGTTTCCAAGGGAAGGAGTGCGGCACTGCTGCCCGGAAGTGGGTTAATGTCAGTCTGCAGCAACCCTGTCACTACACCATCTGGGCAGCCTTTGAAATTGTGCAGCGGGTCATGACCGTCCATCAGGCCACCCATTATTATTAATAGGATTATTACCTTGCTCTCCAGCAAAGCTCTCAACCATCTCAAATCATAGACCATAGAAGCCTAACCCTTTTGTCATATGGCAGGATCACCTATTCGCAGAGTTTGAATCTCAGTATTCTATGAGCAAATACACTGCAAATTTCAAAAACTTTCAGCTAGCTTTCAGCTTGGCTAGATTTCAACCGCCATCAGTCAGTTAATTTCCAGGCTTGATATACCTAAAGCTAATACACAATCCAAAATTGTCTACAATAAGCTGATTAAAACTAACAAAACCAAGCAAAATGGGGAGGGGGCACTAAGCTAAAACTGAAACCACCAACAAGATAAAAAAGTTAAAACTGGTGGCTTAAATAAAACAAAAACGCAAAAAGAAAAGAAAAACAGAGGAGCTGGAAAAAACAATTCCAGTCCCATTGCCATCTTGACTCCTCCCCCTCTAAGTACACTGCAAAAGATGCTTAGAGAGGAAATAGCTCGAGGTGGCTTTTTTTAAAAAGTCAGTATTTGGCAAAGTGCCATATCTGTTTCTTAATGCAGTAAATGTTTCTTAATTTATGCTAATCACTAGAATCAGATTATCAGATATGTAGATTATCAGATTTGCAAACTAGTGAGTGAACAGAAACAACCCTTAAGCTCAAGTTCCTGTCTATTAAGAGCATGTTAGTGTGTTGTAAACAGTTTCTATTATTGTGAAATCAATGCACACTACAAATAGACACATTAGAAATCAAGGGAATTCTGTTCCACATTATTAATTGTGGCAAGTGTTTGAAGTTACAAAGAACCGGTGCCACCTTATTCATTAGATTTATTGTTTGTATGCTCAGAGCAACGTTTGCGAACCTTAATGGCAAAAATATTACAAAATGTTAAACCATAAAAATTGTTCTACTGCCATGGAAAAACTACAATTCCCAGCCCTCCTTGCATTTGACATGCTGTAATGATCCCATTGCCAGGCAACAGAGAAGGAAGGGGAGGGCAAGAGAAACGTCACTCCATTCTTCTGCTGCCGTTGCTGGAGTCATGAGTTGGGTGAGTGTGAGAATAGACTTGGGAGGAAGTTCTCCCCTTGCTTAATATCGCTATATAAAATTCTCCTAAATGTACCCGTCGCTAATCCCATGTGTGGCAGTTCTCGCGAGAGTTTGAGAGCAGCTGCCTGGGAATAGCTATGGGACAGGGGAGGAAATGGCGGTGGTAGCCAGTTGGCTGGAGGGAAAGCACTGGCTGGCCAGCAAGGAAAAATGCCAGGCCTGCTGGCGGGCAGGGAAGGGAAGTGAAGCGCCAGCCAGGCCAGCTGGCGAGGGAAGCATTGCCAGTGGGTGGGGAGAGTGGAGGAAGGGACTCGCCAGCCAGGCCGGCCGCCCGGCAAGAAAAGAAAGCACTGCAGGCAGGGAGGTAGGGAAAGCACTGGCCAGGCTGGCGGGTGGGCAGGGAAGCGAAGTGAAGTGAAGCGAAGCGCCGGCCGCACCAGCCAGCGAAGGAAGGCAACACCAGAGGGAAAGTGGCCTGGGAGGAGGAGAACAGAATGGACTGGGGCGGGGGGCGGGGAAGGAGAACGGACTGGGGCTGAAGCAAAGAATGAACATGGGGCGCAGATGCTCTTTGCCGGATAAGCCAATAAATACATAATATAAAGAGAATCATCACTATGAAAGCTGCCTTTTTGCCCATTACTGAGGAAGTCTATTCCTTTTAATTTCCTGGTTTACACTCTTTGACATACAGAGCTCTACCACCTCAACACACTTCTCTCTGTGTGTTTTCTATCGAGTTCATATTCAAGGAGATAACTATATCCCATTGATTTTCTCCATTCCAGCAGATTTCTGTTATGCCTATTATACCTATGTTCTCTGTTAGCATGTACTCCAGCTTCTCCAGCTTGACTCAAAGGCTTCCAGCATGCATGTAAACACCTATACACCGTGTCCCTCTTCACATGTCTTTAACATGTGCATTTTCTGCTATGTCCCTTTGGTGCCTGGGTAGCTGTCATGTCCCACTCTATGCCCACTGCCAATCTTATCCTCATTTAGTTGGTCTGGAGTATTTACTTCCTGCTGCCTCCCCACCACATGTTTAGTATCCACAGATATCAGATAACGGGAAAGGGTTGCACATAAGCTCTCAACATGTAATTGTGCACACTGCACATGGTTGTAATACCAATAGTTTTGTGCCATCAAGCCCCATCCCTCTCACCAAAGTGCTCGTTCTCCACATCCCATTTTCCGTGGAGACAGCATTGTCTGAATACAGAAATACAGACAGATTTTCCCCATGATCAGGAACACTGGAATACTTTTTTCAGTGGTGAAAGATCTGAACATACAATCACTGCCCTGAAGACAAAAGCCTGGAATGAGTGACATTGTTTTCAAATCACTTCTATTGCACTTAAAACTTTGCCTCTGCATTTACTCCAAGACTATCCATTTGCTGGTTAATATTACCTTCCCATGAAAGAGATTATTATAAAGGTAATTTGTTTTGTCTTGGAAATCAGAGGTTGGTTGAATTATTCAAAAATGGCTAACAAGTGCCAGCTCAAGACAAACTCTAAAAAATGCAAAAGAACAAAAAACCCACTACAGAGCTAAGGGGCTTTTATACATCAGCCAATTGTTATGATTCCTTTTAATTAAACACAAATGAATTAATTGATATAAAGTACTGTTAGGCAATTATTTTGCTGACATTTGGTCTCTTTTGAGACATACTTGTTTACTGCATCTATCAGCTCTAAGAGTCTACCACCCATTCCCATGTTAGCTATTTTAACCATATATTTAAGGAGTTAAAGCCAAGTTTGTTCTATCAGAAACTTTTATATTAATTTAATATTTGTGTTAATGGTACGCATATTAGACCCAATAGTATTTACATTTTTTAATCCATCTCTCGTCCCTAGGCCATCATTGTACATGAGATATTGCATCTTAATGAATTTTTCTGGTTAAAGATATTTAAATAAATGAATAACTAAATAAGTAATGAAATGCTGATTTTCATCTCACTGTACACAAGTTTACTGGCTGAATTTTGCATTCTGATTTTCCAGTGAGTTATTTTTATCTGTTTTCAAGATTAAGCAAGAAAATACACAAATTAAAGTTGAGATATGAATGAGCCCTTTGTAGTAGTAAAATGGATCCTAATGGTCATAAGAGCAAAATGGAAAGGCTAAATAGAGAAGGGCTATATGAATTCCCCATCATCAGTTTTACAAAACAGAATTGCCTTTCTGTATAAATAAACTTTAACTTTCAGGCTTGAATAGCACAGATTTAATAGGAGCCCAAACAATTGTATAAGCAAGCAGCTGGAATATTACAGTGAATAGAACTGGTGTATTTTCAGAACTATATGTATTCTTTCTTAAGGCTGCAATATTTTGGATGACTACTTAGAAGTAAGCCACATTAAGTTTGATGAGACTTCTTTCCAAGTACGTATAGAATTGCAGCCTATGTCAAATCTTCCTGTTGAGCGCAGAACAGTTCCTGGAGATAATATAAAAACTTTCCAACTGCTCCATATTTAAGAAGTGTTAAAACTGTGCAGCACATCTTACAGCAAACAAGAACATAGCACTCAAGAGGATAAAACGAATAGCATGCTATGTTTGGAAGAATTAACACATGCCAACGTGAAGTCATTCTTCAAACTACAGTGATCACAAAAGAAAAACTAAGGTCTCTTCACACAGTACAGTTTGGATCATGTCAGAAACAGGTCAGAGTTCAAGGTTCCTCGACAGTGCTATGGTTATGACTGGGATTCCAGCAGGCAAATAGCTTTGTTGGCCACTCAAGGACAGAAGAGCAGACTCTCGATATTTGTACCTAGATAAACTAGAAGTCTCAAACGTCCTGCAAGTCAGGTAAATGGAAGTACTACATATCTTCAGTGCCTTAAGGGGGCCCTGGGATCTCAGGCCTCACCATCCTGGACAGTGTAGAGTAGGCCTATGCAAAATTTTTAGCCCATTTTGTCTCACATGCAGCCAATTTCCAGGTTTCTCTTGCGATACTCTGATGTTACATAACTTTCCCGACAATGCTCTCATTTTAACTATCTTTTCTTCTGGGTTCACAGTGAATATCCTGGTTACTTTAAAAATTGTTTTAAGGTTGGTCCAATCCAGATCCCAACCTCAATCCTGACTCTGATCCTGATTCCAACCCTGGCATTCAGACGTGTCCAAAGGAACCCAAACCAACATTTGCAGGGTTGGATTAGATTGGGTCGGCTTCTGAAATCTTTTGACATTTTGAGAGCTGAGTTTGATATATCCTCAAATGCTAGCTGGCAGTTTATTCAGCTAAAGCATTTACTATCATGGCTCTTTGGTCCTGATGCGATTGCAGCTTCTGAAACTCCATTTTTATTATTAGACTTGGAACATCTATTGGATGCATCTAATCCTACAACCTTGCTCTATCAAAAACTTAAAGATATTGATAAGATTGTGTTGATTATATCTGAAATCTTTGGAACAATGACCATAGGGACATAGGAAGCTGCCATATAATAAGTCAGACCATAGGTCCATCTAGCTCAGTATTGTCTACCCAGACTGGCAGCAGCTTCTCCAAGGTTGCAGGCAGGAATCTCTCTCAGCCCTATCTTGGAGATGCCAGGGAGGGAACTTGGAACCTTCCGTTCTTCCCAGAGCAGCTACATCCCCTAAAGGGAAAATCTTACAGTGCATACATATCAAGTCTCCCATTCATATGCAACCAGGGTGGACCCTGATTAGCTAAGGTGACAAGTCATGCTTGCTACCACAATACCCTATCTTATTAAATCAATGGCGGGTTGCTTTGAGGGCAATGAAACATGCCTCTTTAGATCTTAAACTGTGGATAATACAGCAGAAACTTTTATTTCGCTTTTATTGGATAGCTCAGAGGATGTTTAAAAAGGGATGGCTGCAGACTGCTAGATGCTGGAGGTGTAATCTGTATGAGGATACACTTACTCATATAGTATGGTCCTGTCTGGTTGTTAGAAGAGAGATTTTACTCCCTGCATTTTGCTCGTCTCTTGGTTAGGTATTTTCACTGGACACCAGTATCAAGTTTCAAACAAAGCTTTATTTTTAGTGCTAGCAAAAGCTTTGGGGTGCGGCCACCTACTCAGACGCTATCTAACTTTTAATACTCTGGATTCAACAACTTTCGCACCTGCGCATCGTATACAAGCCAAAGTATCACTTTAACCCCAAAGGTTCCAATTTGCTTCCAAGTGTTACATTTCCCACTTACACTCTCATGACATCTGGCTTGCAGCCTTCGCCTGGTTTCCCCTCTTCGTTGAGACATACTTTTAAGCAGTGCCATCATAAAACATCCTCAAGGTGTGGGGGGATCTACCAACAACTGCAAGTGCCATTGATAGGGCGTGTTTCATAGTTAGCTAAGTTCTGTTCAAACCAATCGTGCTTTTTGGCTGTTGAAGCAAATTGCAAATAATATTCCAGCACGGTTATTGCTCCATTTTGGCTTGAAATTCATACAGTAGTTAATTGCAGTTATCATTGCCTGTTAAGGACATTCACTTTTGGGGGGGAACATCCCCAGCAAATGGAATTTAACACCATATCAAGAACTGTGGATTCTTCACGCTTGGGGTGTTGCCAAAACAATTATATTACAACATTGGAAGAGCAAATTCACTCCTGAATTGCAACTTTGGAACCCTGATAGGTATTCCCTGTCAGCATTTGAACTGATCTTTTTTCGTCAGTAAGGTAAAGAAGAGGAATTTTCAGCATCTGGTTGAACATTAATGAATGGTTAATGCTTTGAAATATAAAATATATATCCTTTGAAGAAGGTTTTTTTCTTCCACCCTCCTCCATTTTTCTCCTGTGTTGGTTGTATCTTATTATCTTTAACTATGTTTAAGGGATTTTTCTTTTTCTTTTTCCTCCCCGCCCCCCGTTATATTCATATGTATTATTATTATTATCCTTGATCATGTTTATATACTGTAATCTCATTGCAATAAAAGGGGAAAGGGAGAATACATTTGTAGAGTTGGATTCGATTAGGTTGGGCCCAATCCTGACTTTTGCATTCGTGTGCAGCCCTAGTGTAGAGCCAGCAGAAGGTACTGTATTAGTAGGTCTCAAGCCATGAGGTTCCTGATTAAACCACTAAATCCAATAACAGATTTTTTTAAAAAATATCATGAGTAGCAAAGTAATATTTACATTGGGAAGACATCTCTGCATCAACTCATGGTGGTTAATGACCTTGTGAAGAATTCCATAAGGTCCTGTGAAACACAGCCTGGCTTCCCAGAGACAGATGGAATATTTTACTCATGGATTTCCTTGCTCTTCGCTCTTGGCAGACTGTGGCTTGGTAGACAAACCAAGCAGAGACCATTTGACACCAGTCATGGCAAACCCATGTGATCCACCTTGCTGAAACATTGTTGCTACATGCAGGCCTATGTCTCATTAACTGCTTCTGAAGGCTGTGGATTTCTATGCTCGTTCCCATTCTTAATGAGCTGGACTTTCTCATGCTGTTCTAGATCATTTCTAGTGATTGTGTTTGCAAAGAACACCTGGCTTTTCCTTGTATATGCCCTAAGTCACTTAGGTCCTAGATACCTCAGAAGCTGCTTACTGCTCCATTAGGCAGAGACTTTGTGAGTGCTTATTCTGTGTGATTCAATATCAGTGCCTTTTCCGAGTTTTTCACCCTAAGCCTTCAGAATGGGACAGATGATGAAACAGCTCTAGAGACCAGATGTAGTATGGTGCAAGCACTTGCACCATCTTCATCTATACTGCTAAATGATTTTGGAAACAGTAGGAAGCCAGATCTGAAGAAGAGATAAACCCCACTTAAATCATCATGGTCCTAGGCACACTGTACCTAGGTAGAGGAGGAACAGGAGTGCACCAGCTAGCCATGTCCCCCAATGCTGATGCACTCTGCTGCCATGTGCCCTATCCTCCCTGTGTTCAGAGCTTGCGTCTGTAGCTCAGCACTGCACAGGGAGAGCAGGGGATCATGGCTAAGAGTCCATTGGTCCTGGGAGTAGGACTAACCATCATGCTCCCATTGCCTCTCCAACTGCGTACAATGTACCTGGGATTATAACATCTGAAGAGGGTTTATAGCAAAGTTACATCGAGGTGTGTGCTATGGTATCATGTTATATAGACCCAGGAGACCTATTACAATATACTGTATATATATGGAAGCATCTGGCTGGCTACTGTTGGGAATTGCTGGACTAGATCTATCTATCTATCTATCTATCTGGTTTTTATACCGCCCTTCCAAAAATGGCTCAGGGCAGTTGAGATGGCATGAACATTTGGTCTGTTTCAGAAGGGCTATTCTTAAGTTCATGGTTAACTCTGATCATTTATCTATTTAGCCATCACAGAATCATGCACAACAGATATAAATGTCACATTCGCCCTCTTCAGGTGTTATAAAAACTGGAGACACTATACAGCCTGCTCTGAAACTCCACCTCTGCATTGATGCACTCAGAAGCCACACCTCTCTCTTCTGCTGTCCACAATTACAAGTGTATGTCTGTAGAAACTAACATTGTACTCCTTGTGAGATTCTTCCCTGAACACCCAAGCATTTGGATCACTGGAAGAATTTGAATATCAGTAAAGTGTTTGTCTATGTGGCAGGGGAGGGATGCTGTTTTTAAATGCATCACCTCACAGGCAGAGTTTCAGAGAAGGTTCTCAGAGATGCTGTGCACAAGTACAGAACACCCCTGGTTGGTTTGTTTTTATAATATCTGAAGAGGGCTATAGTTTCAAAATGCAGCACTTTTCAGTTTCTGGGGTACACTCATTCCGCTGCAGTCATTAGGTATGGTGTCATTAGGTGATGACAGATCAAAACCTGGTACACACATATTCATTATTCGATGACTGCAACATGATGAGCTGCATGTCTGAATGGGCAATCACAGACAGAACTTTAGGCAGACAGAATTTTGCTGCCTCTGGAATGCTTTTCAGTGAAGTCAGTACTCCCATTCAGCTGCCAGTCAGCAACTGTGAAATTACCATCTGACAACACACATGCACATGTGAATCAGGCCTAAGAAATGTGCAAACGCATGTGTGAACTGGCCCTTAGGGAATAATAACCCAGCATTTATTAGAAATTAGGTAGACGATGATAACAAAGAAGTCACTCCAAGGTAATATTTCTATACAGATATATAGCCTTTTTGCATATTCTGTTGTACAATGCTCTAGGATGAATTAGAGAGATATAGCACTGATTTTAGTGAAAGAGTTAGTGGGGGGAAAACACAAGAAAATGAAGTCATGATTGGGAAGGAATAGGTTTGAATGATGAGTGACATAATTTCTGAGTGCTTGATCATCTGGGGTTTCAGCACAGACGTACTCTATCCTCCCTCATGCTTGTTACTATCACTCCTGAGAATGAGAGAGCCCCATCAATCAATCACAGTACACTTGTATTGTACCTTTTTATCCCATGTATTTCAAGGCTTCACAATACAATAAAATTTATAGCTCGTATAATTAAGAATATGCCAGATTAAACAAATGAGACTGAAGCTCTTAAAAAAAAAAGAGCAAAATCTGTATCAGAGAAATATATAATGTAGAAAAGAAATTTAAAATGCAAGTGGAACAACAGCTAAAGGCTGAGGACATACAGGTTTTAGGGAAATAGTTAGGATCCACTAAATATCCCACTATTTCTGGCCTCAAGGTATTGCGCAATCCACAGGGCAAAAGAAGGTCATTTGGATTAATTGAGTGCAAAGGTTAGTTGGAGATGTGTGAGGCATAAATGTTTTTTTAAGTATAAATTAATATCCTTTGCTATAATCTACATTTATAATGTTTGCTATGGTCCACCCCCTACCCCACCCGCTAGATTTCCAATGCTTTTTTTTTTTGGCTTTACTGTTTTGGGAGATAGATAGATAGATAGATAGATAGATAGATAGATAGATAGATAGATAGATAGATGCAAATTGCAGTATTTTATATTGTTTTTGTTTTAATGTCTGTAATCTGCCTTGGAGGTCTCATGTCTAGGACAGAAAGTACAGGGAATAAACATGATTGATTGGTTGATTAGCCTTTTTTCATTTAAAAAAAGGCATATCTGAATGGGCAATCACAATCACTTTTTTCATTGATTAGCCTTTTTTTCATAAAAGAGGTCTGAGCATTTTAGAAACCAAGTTTCTTTATCACTAATTCACTTTATGCAATTTGCAGTATATGGATCAGCAAGCAAATACAGTTTCATTGGGAATGGCTGAAACCCTCTGGAAGGGGAAAGCAAGAAAAGGGCTTGAAGGAAACAGAACAAGACATCTAAGTTTGGATTCAAAGATCCTGCTGCATGAGCTAAATGGCTCCCTTCATATACTACAACAACGACAACGATTAATATTTATATACCGCTCTTCAATAAAATTCTCAACGCGGTTTACATAGAAAAATAAATACATAAATAAGATGGACCCCTGTCCCTATAGGGCTCACAATCTAAAAAGAAACATAAGGCAAACACCAATGACAGCCACAGGAGGGATGCTGTGCTGGGGTGGATAGGGCCAGTTGCTCTCCCCCTGCTAAATCTAAGAGAATCACCACTTTAAAAGGTGCCCCTCTGCTCAATTAGCAGGGGTTAATGCTGATTAATTAGCAAGGGTTAATGCATTAAGGGGTTAATGCATATGGTGCTGATTTTCCCCCAGTCTACAACCCCAGACTTCTGGAAGAATTCCAGGGAGTATATATATTTATATAAAATTTATATAGATATTATATAAATGTATAATTTGTATAAAATAATTTATATGAATTTATATAATTTATAATTTATATAAAATAATTTCTATAAATTTATATAATTTATAATTTATATAAAATAATTTATATAAAATTTATATACATAAATATATTCACACACACACACCTGGGAGTATCAGTAACTTCTGGGCAACAAAAGTGGCTTCCACATGTGCAATGTATATTCTTGCATCCATGCCTTACCTGGCTAACCTAACCAATCAAATATGAGGAATGCAGATGAGAAATGGTGAGCCAATGGTCTGCTCACCTAAGGTGATTATCAGTTGCCCCAAGATGAGTAAGTGAATGCCAGCCCCTGCAAGTATCTTTCTTTCTGAAGGCCTGAAACAACACCATGATCCTTTTGCCTGAAGGAATAACAACACAACAATACCTTTCCCTCAAAGGCTAGAAGAGCCAGCATGTGCAGCCACAATAGCATCATAACGCTCATTCCCCAGTTTCAGAAGTGCACCAGGGCATCATTGTATCTTTCCTTCTGAGCTTGTTTCTGGGGGAAACAGCTGCATAATGCTCCTAATGCTCTTGGCACAATAACTATGGCACTATAACAACTCCCGCTAATAATCAGACAAAAGGAGCAGCAACATTCTATCCCAGCTGTCTCTCCTGGCCTTCTCCTCGCCTTGAAGAGGCAGATAAAAGTAGCACCACAAGGTTGTTTCCGTAGAAAGAGGCAGGGCATAGTTGCCACTGCATTGCCAAGCCGTACAGAACCAATAGGATTGCAGCAATAAGATCCTGTTTCTCCTTCTGGGCCAATTAATTCTGGTGTCTCAGGTGAAAGATGCAGTGCTGGATGAAGATGCAGAGAAAAGGGGGCACAGGAGACAACATAACTGAAAAGGAGTGAGAATGCCAAAGAAAATGGGCAGATGGATGCTAGGGCACGCAGATTAAGTCACGCCTGTTTCACACAATTTGCCCCTAGCAGATTATTTCACATTATATTCGGTGTCGCTAAGAGTCGACACCGACTTGACAGCACATAATCAATCAATCAATCATGTTACAAGGACAGAGGACAAAAGTGAAACCTGTCCTATTCAAGGAACACTATAGGATATTTCCTTTTTTAAAAAGAAAGCAAGAAAGTTATGCTTATTTTGTGTTGTATCTTACTGTCAGGAATGCCTGTTGTTAGGCAGAAAGGCAAGTTCGTCCTAGTGCAAAAACGTACCATGTCCCATATCTACTTCAGCCTAAATTCCAGAAGCAGACAAGCACACCTATCAGATACAAATGTGCTGCCTGCCACAATGTCACATGAATGCCAAAATACTGTATCAGTTTTAGGCTCCACCATATGGCTTTACAGTTCTGAACTCTCTTGAAGCAATCCTCATCTCTTAAGGAGCGTGGGGCCATTTCACACCAAGAGTAAGATGCAAGACTTCTCAGTACTGAATGGCAATGCTATGATGGCACACTTGAGTGAGTTGGTTCAATTGTTATTAGTAGTTGGCCTATTTTCTGAACTGCTGAACAGCCTTCGCTAAATTTCAGCATTACACATAAAATCAACCAATCAATTATTTGTTTGTTTGTTTTGTTTATTACATTTCTGTCTGAAGGCTCTGAGTGGCGTGCAATACCAACAACAATTTAAATGATAGACTTTAAACCATATTAAACTTATTGAAAACAGTTCAAACTCATTTAAAACCAGTTTAAAACATCTAAGAACAATTTAAAAACCTTGGCCAGACCAAACAAATACGTTTTTAGGGCTCTCTTGAAGCAATTTAGCCAATGGGAGGGAAAGAGGGCGTGTTCTCTTTTCAGATGTTCCTGCTAAGTGCTGTCCTCTCAAACACATTCAGCCAGGGCCACTTTCTGGTTTGTTTGTAAATGAATTGTCTGTGAGTTGAATCCCCTACTGCATCCCTGCTGACCCTATACTGTGTCCCTCTTGCTTGGCTGCTCACGAGTGAGTTGGCTATACAGCTCTCATGCAGTCCCAAGGGTGGGCTTCATGTGGAAATAAATCCACCTTTATTTAACTGTTTCACTTTTGCCTCCAGACCAGGTAAGTGACAGAATGCACATGCTGTGCGTCCTCATGTACTTGTTAGGGCTCATTGAAAACCCACTGCTGCACAAAGGCTGCAAGAGGTGACCACCTCAGCAGACAGGCCAGCAGGCATTGTGAATATAAGTGGTAGTGACTCCAATGAAGATCTCTGGGGTCATTTAAGTGTAAGTGAATGATCAAAAGGGGCACGTTCGCTCTGCTGCTCTGCAGCTACTGCTGCATAGTGCTACTTAGTATGAACTTAGTACTGGCAAGAAAAGATTGTTCTTCAGCATACTTACAAAACAGGCGGTGAATCCAGAAGATGGGTATCCCTTGCCATGAAGATACTATTGCTAAAGATGGCATGTCAGGATGTCTGGGTTTTTTTACAGACACAATTGCAGCTGGCTCCAGAAAGGATGGATAAGAAAATACATAGTGAAGCTATTCCCACGATCAGTAGAAAGCGGGCTAAGGGAACCTAGCCTGCTATCTACTGATCGTCGGAACCACCAAAGCAGCCAGCCCTCCTAATTCCCCCTCCCCTTAAATGAGGTTAACAGAGCGAGCACTCAGTTAACTTCAGTTTTTTGGCTAGTGTGCCACCGCGGTGTGCGGCAACACATGAGTAGACCCCCAACGGGGAGGCTGCAGCCAGCCTCCTAGTCTTGGGGGTCTCTCCAGAATGCCCCACACACTCTCACGGGACATCCTGGAACTTCCACGGGCCAGGCAGCCCCTGATCCCCACAGCCCCCACTGGATCTGTGACAGAGCCGGCAGTCATGTGGGCGGCTGATCCAGCTGCCCAGGGCTTGGAGGCTTAGCCTGCTCTCCCCACAGACCCACCAGAAGCTCTTCTCACTGATTGTGAGAAGAGCTTCAATATATATAATATATATAATACATAATATGGCATAACGTGTTTGATCTTCTTCAGTTTTGGTTAGCAACTGATGTCCAGAGGGCATCCTCTAAATAAGAGGGCACCTCCCAGTTTCAATAGTAGGCTAACCAGACAAAGCCACAGGATTGGGATGTAACACTATATTGACTCTAAATTAGCTAAACCTCATGTGTTAAAACGCTAGATAAATAAAAAAATAGCAAGAAAAGAATAGTAACAAGGAAAATAACTAAGATATAAGGAAAAACCTCAGGAGAAATTTGCCATACAGAGTAGGTCAAAACACAGGTGGATCATTCATTCATTCATTCATTCATTCATTCATTCGATTTCTATACTGCCCTTCCAAAAATGGCTCAGGATGGTTTACATGGAGAAATAACAAACAAATAAGATGGAACTCTGTCCCCGAAGCGCTCACAATCTAAAAAGAAAAACAAGATAGACACCAGCAACAGTCACTGGAGGTACTGTGCTGGGGGTAGACAGGGCCAGTTACTCTCCCCCTACTAAATAAAGAGAATCACCACGTTAAAAGGTGCCTCTTTGCCCAGTTAGCAGGATCATGAGAATGTTCTTGTGACACTTGCCAGAATACAGATTTCTAGGAAACAAAATATCACCTTTTTCTCAGCAGGTGACAGCAAGGATTCCTGTAAAAGGTTGTTTAAAAATGGTGGGACTCTCCAGCACTCTACTCTGCTTGAAAAATTCCCTTCCATTATTCTGCCAAAAGAATCCTTCAGTGCAGTCTACCCAGTCACATCTTCCCTGAGTATGTTTTCTAGTGAGTTTGGACTCGGCTGTTTCAAAGGCTTCTCTCAGTTTTGCTGCTCTCTTGAGTTTAGTTGCATTGTCTTCTGTTCAGCTGTTAAATCCCATGTGAAGCACCCATTCCATCTCAAGCTTTCCTCATCTAACACCAGCCTTGCTCTTTTGCAGGAGATAGGATTAAGTTACTTGGTTTTTAAAATCCTGCCTAAAAAATTTAGTAGCCAGTAGAAAATGACTAAGATTGCATTCTTTTACATAAGATAATGTAGAATTATCATAATGGGACTCTTCCACATTTTCCAGTCTTGCAAAATGTGAGTATAAAAAACTAGCTTCAACTATGTATAACTAATCATCCTGTGATGTGCAACTAACTAATGTCTCAGCAGAAAAAACAGTTTTATCAAAATCTTCCATTTGTATCACTATGCTCCTTCCATTGGTGATATCATTTACTAAAAATGTCATAGTATATCCAATATAATACTTTGACTGAGCTTTCTATTGAGTATATTCTTTAAAATTCCAAAACTCATCCCCCAGATATTTGAGCAAGATGTAAGCAGATTTGAATCTGTAATCACTAGCTATGGCAGCAAACAGGAAGAATGTGGAGAATTACTTCCTAGGGATATAATTTATTCCAAACGTTTTCACAGCAGTTTTTGAAACTGTGCTCATCAGGATTTGTAATAACATACTTATTGTATCTGATGTTAGGAATCTATCCTTTGTAATACTTCTTGACATAATTGCAGCTTTTGACACACTCAATCGCAAGATCCTTCTAAATCATCTTGAAAAATACGATGGTCTTTCAGGTTCGGTTATTCAACAGTTCAAATCTTATTATAACCATTGACAACAGTTTGTTAATATAATTTCTTTCCATTCCTCCTCTTACATTGTCATCTGGAGTCATCTGTTACAATGTCATCTGAAGTCCCACTGGGAATGGTTCATAGTTCCATGCTCTTCTTCTTTATCTACCTGCTGCTGTTAGAAGCTACAACAATACCCTATCTGTAGAGATATGAGTTTTCTTATCATAGTTCGGCTGCCATGAGGCAGTTTCATTTTCTATTTCTTGCGCCTATGTATAGGATCAATATTTTAGTGCTTTATCACTAGCTGAGCTATGTAGATTCAACTAAGCCATACATGTAAAACAGATGTTTGCTTTTATATCGTAGTTTGGCCCTCCATAGATTTTCAACTAACTGATGCACTGGCTACTTACCATATAGATCAGTTAATAACAAACAGGTTTGAAGATTTCTGTGTGCTGAAAAATGTTCAACAGAGCTTGGGTGCCATTTTAGGCATTGGCAAGGGGGAAAGCAAATATTTCAACATGGGGGGGGGGAAGATTCACAGAAATGTTCAAAGGCTTACTTTTGAATATATTTGAGATCAAATTTTTGAAAAGTGTCTTTTGTGAAGGGGTGGGGTTGGGGCCCTCTCTGCCAGGGCTGGTCATTTCATGAGGCATGGCAAGATGGTATCTTCAGGGAGCAGATTACTGGTGGAGTAATATGTCCTCCCCTGGCACCATTGGAGCAGCTTTTCAGAACAAATCTGACCCTTACAAGCTCTGCAAGGAGCACCTCTCTCTCAAAGCTTACAAGAAGCACAAAGAAAGAGAGACAAGGAGGCTAATAGTAGCAACCTTCTGTCCACCACTTTCAAAGCTTGCAAATATCCATTTTGAACCACCAGGAGCATGGGACAAGACATCAATGGAATGCTTCAAAAGGGCATCAAAAAAGGGCATCAAAAGAGCCAGCGTGGTATAGTGGTTAGAGTGCTGGACTAGGACCACGGAGACCCGAGTTCAAATCCCCATTCAGCCATGATACTTGCTGGGTGACTCTGGGCCAGTCACTTCTCTCTCAGACTAACCTACTTCACAGGGTTGTTGTGAGGAGAAACCTAAGTATGTAGTACACCACTCTGGGCTCCTTGGAGGAAAAGCAGGATATATAATGTAAAATAAAAAATGGGCACCTTGCCTCAGGCAACACAATATTTTGGGTTGCCCCTTCTCTCCCCCACCCTCCATAATGATCTTTATTGACTCAGAGGACACAAGCCCTGTCTAGCCACAACTCTTGGTGTCCAAGGCATTCTCTGAGATGGGAAGTGCTTTCTTCAAACCCTTGGGCCATAGCTGCCTGCTCCAGAGTTCTCCATTCTTCCATCAATGTGACAAAGAGAAATCTGAGCCTTTTCCTATGGCTGTGCCTTTTGAGACAAGGGAAAGGGAACAGTCCTTACATGGAAGAAGCCAAGCTTGCCCTTCTCTTGTTTCTGCTGCTGCTCTGGAGAGGAGGGCAGCAACTGTCAGGGCTGCCTAGAGGGCAGTTGATGATGCAGCTACACTGCAAGCACTTCTCATCTCCTAACCCAACATTGTGATAGGGCTCAGGGCTGGGGGAAGCTCAGTGGTGGCCATATAGTCCCTGCCACTTCCTTCTCCACTATGCCTGACCACCCTTTGTCTCAGTCCTGGTTGGTTTTTTCCACATGCAAATAGGATTTTCATAGGGGTAGACATTTCCTTTTGCTCTTTCCAGAGTCTCCTGCTGGAGCAAACTATACTCTTTGCAAAAACTTTGAAGATAGACACAAACTAGAACAAAAGGCATGGGACTATTTCTGGCCCAGTCTCATGGGTACATGCATACACTCATATATAGTACTGGAGGAAGCCAGCTGACATACAGTAGGAGACTTTGGCAGCTGTCAAGCCCTTGCAGATGAGGAGACCAGGGGATTAAAATCCTTGAGGTAAACTAAAATGGACATGATCAAATTATTAATGGCCACCTTTTCCATCTAAAAGAATCCAGAGGCTGCATATTACAGCATGTAGGTTCACTTATATCAGGTTTCTGATGAATTTCTGATGATGGTTATTTTCATTAATAGAATTTTCTTTTGGCTTGCTGTTCTGTTGCTCACTGCATTCATGACGAAGAGAAGCTGCCTGACCACTTTGCTTACATATTTCTTAGAGCACATTCAGGCTGGCTGGAAGGATTCCCTAGGGAAAACCTAGCATGCCCAACACCTCAAAGAAGCAAGAAAACCACTGTTGGCATTAAGGCTGTGTGCTGGGTCAGGGCCAACACATCATGCCTTCTGTTGGCTATCCCTGGAGGGAGTCTCCAACTTTAAGAATTGTCAAGAAATTCCCTGATAGTGTTGTGGTCCACCAAAGTTCTAACATGTCTATCAGACCACACTCCTTTTGCTGCTCTCTTCTTCTTTTTCCTCATTAGCTTTTACTGGATGAGGGCACATTGGCTGACTTTTACTCTGAGGGAACATACACAGCTCCTCTGAGGTTTATTTTTAACAGGCATTTTCTACCTTTCCTTAAACTTTTCTTCTAGGGGTCCTTTAGTGGCGCATCTGGGACTGGAAGTTTTTTCTAAGACTGCGGCCATGACTGAAGCCTAAGAAAAATGTCAATTTCCCAGACATACCCACACCTCTCAAGAAAAGGAAAAATGGCACTTTGAGTGGTGTAGATCTTGTTGGGAAATTGATCCCCCCCCCTTAGGCTTCAACCATGGCTGCAGCCATATTAAAAACTACCAGTCCCAGATGCCCTTGCACCACTAAAGTCTTCTAAAAGAAAATCCTTGCAGGGGCTGAGTATGCTCTTGTCTTGTCTTGTCTTGTCTTGTCTTGTCAGAAAATGACATTTTGGGCTCACACAGACCTAGTATGCATTCCATGTTTGGAGAATGCTTGCTGAGAAGGAACTGAGAAGTTCTACTGATGGCAATTATAACCCTACCCTGTCTTCTGATTAGAATTGCATAGCTGACTGCAAGAGGACTGTGACTCATGTACCAAATGATGATACCATTAAAAAACCAAACAAGACAGACAGTCTGCATGAAATTGGTCTCTTCAAGAAAGAAACCTCTTTTTTTCTTCAAAATGTTGACCTTTATTTCTGGCTAATGTAGATCTGCACGATTTATGACTCACTGAGTCAAATGCAGCGCACCAACTGAGACCAAGCTCCCTCCACAACCTGAGGTGTGGGAAACCACCACCCCCTGACCTCAATCTTTTCAGCCCCTTCTGCAATGCTAATGAATATTCTCTCCCCTGCAGCCTCTCTTTAGCAGGCAGTTGTTGTTTCTCCTCCCTCCTCCTGCCCATCCTACTCTCTGGTTTTTGAAAAAGTATAGGGCAGGAAAGAGAACAGAAGGAAGTGAGGGGCAGATGGGACAGGGAGAGGAAGAGATGCATAGCAGCAGGGCCTCTACAGCTGCCTCCACTGCCAGGTGGTATAGTAGGGTAGTGGTGGCCACCTGTGCACTCACTAATGGTGCCCAGCTAGCAGAGGTGGCTAATTGGCCCTCCAGTTATGTAGAGCAGTCCATCAATGGTGTGATAAATCTCCTGGTTTCACTACCTGTCTCAGACTGCAAAAATAGAGAGCTGTCAAGCACTTGGCAGGCCACAATATAGGATTATTGGGCCACAATTAAACACAGTTTAGTCTTGTCTAAAATAACACAAACAATCCTGTTCCTAACATTCTTTGAACTCATTATTTTAAACGATGTACTGAATCCTGCTTTCAAGGAAACTATATTCTTAATTTTTAGCTTTCAGTGTCAGTCTTGTCTGCACCCCCACCACTTCTTCTGAACTTGTGTATTCTCTCCTCACACATCCCTATTACATAATGATTCTAAGAAAAGATAGGACAAAATTTCAGAAGATAGTTTTCCAGAATGTGATATGTGGAGCATACAGTAGCATTCTTTGAAGCGGTACCCCTGTGTCTCATCAGCTTTCTTTCCTTGTTTGAGATGCTTCATGGCCCGTTGGGCTTTGACAAGTTCTTGAAAGTAAACATTTATCCCTGCCAGAACAAGCTCTTGGTATATTTGCTCACATATGTAGGTGTCCTTGTTCCATTTGGCTGTAGAAACAGCTATAGCTAATATTCATAGTTAATTAATTTCAATTTCTAACCACAACAATGGACAAACTAAGCAATGTTAGGTTTTGTGTATTATTTTTTTAAAGGACTATCCTATTCAAACAGTATCTTTAGAATCTTGCCAGAGGTTTTGAACTGCATTCATTTTAATTAAACAGGTAATGAATCAAGCATGAGAAAAATGCTTACCAAAAAAAAAAAAAAAAAGGATGTCTCTCTTTTTACCAACTAATGTACCCAGGACTGCAGCAGAAATGACCCTAGTGGGCCCTACTAGTTTGTTCAATAAGGGTCTACTCAAATTCCATCTGTGAACATTTGGTCAATCCTTTTATGGAAAAAAGGATATTTCTCCAAGTTCATATTAATTTTTATGCACATCTGTGCTCTCACCTAATCCCTACCCACATGCCACTTCAATTAAAATTAAAAGAACACGTCAAATCTTGGAGACTTTTTTAATTGCCGGAGAGGATGGAGGATATAAAGAGCCTTTTCACTACAAAAGAAATCTTTTTTTTATTATTTATTTCATTTCAAGTGTAAAATACTCTGCCTGATTAGCTTGAGAGCAGTTGTCATTTTCCTATTGGATGGAGGATAATAAGCTTTGCTTTGGTTGATGTTTCGATGCAAATATAAATTCAAGACAGCAGCACAGAAGTGATCAGACATAAGAGCAGAGTATTTTACTTAACTTATTTCACGTATGCTTACGAGCAACAAGTAAAAGACTATTTTTTAATGATTTAATGTAATCCCAGACTAAATGCAACTGACTTCTTTATTTTAAACAATTACAGTGGCTTTCAAACTGCAGCATGCCCTGAATTTACATTTTAATCACAGCCTATTAATAAGAAGGGAGAAGAAGAAGATGATGACAATTGCAAATGTCAACTGGTTTAATCATACTTAATATGAAAAGGCTGCTATAACTTTAAGAATACAGCTTAGCTGACTTTGGAGCTTAGGTTTTTATTTTTCTGCTTTATAGCATGCTTCAGAACTACTTGGACAAATACAAAACAAGAATTACAGTGCACCATAAGTTATTTTAATATCTTGTAGTGGTGTATACATCCAGTGTAATCCCAAGGCTATTATTAAGGTTCTGTGTTTGTGTGAAAATGTCAAGTTGTTTCGAGTGACTACACACTCTAAATTATATATAACTGTTACTTTATAGCTAATAGGCACTAAAATTACTTTAAAACAGAAATGTAAAGTTATATTTTCATCCTTTTTGACACCTAATAAAGCTTATTTATGAGATACATTTTCTCAAGTATTAAAATAGATAATGTTTACAAAAACATTAAAAATACTGATACTTGATAGTTAACCAAGAAATGGAACTATCAGGAACAAGCTATTTGCCTAGATAGATTGTGGGGGTGTGCAGTGGGGGGGAGAAAAACAATGTGGATTCTATCATTCCATCCATGAAAGCAATTTGTTAAAATGATCAGTGGTGTTCAAAAGTTGTGCCCCAAATTCTTACTAGGGCTAATGGGGTTCTTTTATTTGCCCACTTGATATTTTCAGATACCAATGCAATAATGATGATTCTTTTTCATTTTAAATGCTGTCAGTTTTGAAAGTATGCTCAATGTTTTATGTAAGGGCAAACATCTAATTTTTGTAAGAGCTCAGCAGAAAGGGACATCATTCAAAAACAACTATACATTCTGTGAATCTCAGGGAAAAGGTTTTATGCATTCTGCGATTATTGAGATGACAAACCTGTAAGAACACCCACTATTTCTCATTCAGCAATTTTTCCGAGTCTGAGATTAAAATGTTTGATGTTCAAATAATCATTATTTCATCACTTTGTGAATATATATACAGGCACTGCCCGACTTATGTACACCCAACTTATGAACGACCCATACTTACAAAGCCCCATCATGTACAGTATTAAATAAAATTGCATTAAATTAAATATTAATTTAATTAAATTGTCTCTATAGCTTTGGGACAATCTACAATAAGTCCCCAATTTACAAATGCCAACCCACACATACAAACAGCTGTCCCTCATAGGAACTATATGCTTTCCAAGTAATGAACATCCAGCTTGCAAAAGAATTTTTGGAATGCAACCCGTTTGCAAGTTGGGGACTCCCTGCATATGTTTATACACAGGATTTTTTGTTCCCACATAAGTAGTGTAAATATTTTTTACAGAGTACAAAATGCCATCTTCGTAGTGAGTGAGTGAGTGCATTCACATGTGAAACTGAGTTTTGGGGTGTTAGTACTCCAAAAGTTAGAGCCCCTGCTAACTTGGCAAAGAGGCACCTTTTAATGTGGTGATTCTCTTTATTTAGCAGGGGGGGAGTAACTGGCCCTATCCACCCCCAGCACAGTATCTCCAGTGACTGTTGCTGGTGTCTATCTTATGTTTCGTTTTAGATTGTGAGCCCTTTGGGGACAGGGATCCATTTTTATTTGTCTTATTTATTTGTTATTTCTCTGTGAAAGCCGCCCTGAGCCATTTTTAGAAGGGTGGTATAGAAATCGAATAAATAGATAAATTAAATTAAATTAAAATACTGAAATTTCATTGCCCATACATTTATTTTAGAGATCTGATATAGACACTTCCCACTAAACTACTCTCTACATGAGGAATAAGTCCATACTGCAGTGCTTCTTACCTGCATACCCATCCACATGCAAAAGATCTATTGTAGGCTTGTGCATTTTGTTTCGGGTACAAAACGTTTTGTGCCCGAAAATGGCAATTTTGGAGGTTTTGTAACCAAAACAAAATCAAGAATTAAGCAGTCTAATGTAATTTAGGCCACAATGTAATATGGTGGGATATGATTTCTAAGCCAGTGGTTCACAACTTTTGCCATTGCAGGGACAGGTCATCCACATGGGACTACAGGAGACAAAAGGAGGGGGGTGGGGAATACCGCTGTCAATCTATTAACATCCCCAGGAATCTTAGTTGCTTCTCTCTTTCTTGTAACCATGATCCATGGTTTTGCACTTTCTTAAATGCAGTGATGATAAATCTCAACAATTCTGAACAGTAGGCTGATTTGTTTGGGCTACTGCTCACTCAAGTTAAATGAACATTTGAAGCTGTTCCATAGTACCAAGGCAGGTCATTGGTCTATCTTGCTGTCTCAAGTGACCTGTGGTCACTGTTCGATGGGGAGGGAGCATTTTTATTGAAAGATTGCTTGAATCCACAAATGGGCTGTGCTGCTGTGCTAGTGCCACAGGAACAGGCTCCCACCCGCTGTAAAATTCTCAAATAACTGTGCCAAAAAATTAAGTGTCGTTGTTGTTCATCATTCTCTTAACTCTTTCAGCTTGTTTAGGTGGGGTTTCATGGGCAAAACAGTGGCTTGGGTGGCAGTGCCCCAAGGAGCAGTGCACCCAGATTCCAAATAGGGCAAAGGGCTGATTCCTTAGGAATTTTTGAGGTTTACGCATCTTTAAGATTTTTTTCCCATAGGGAAAAATGGAGGTTTCAACAGCCCCATTACTCCACCTGGGGGGGCACTGGGGTGGCCTGGAGCGAGTGGTGGTGTAGTGCACATAGGGTGCCAACCACCCCCATGGGTTGCTTACCCATAGGCTGCTGGGTTCTGTTGTTTCTGAGGTGTTCTGAGTGTAGATTCTCTGGTAGCATATGAGATTTTCAATGACAAACCATGAATCCACTCTCATATGCTATCAGAGAATCTACACTCAAAACACCTCAGAAACAACAGAAACCAGTACCCCATGAACCCATGGGGGTGGTTGGCACCCTATTTGCTCTACACCACCACTCTCTCTGGGCCACCTCGATGCCCCCCAAGTGTAGTTATGGGGTTTCCTGAAACCTCCATCATTCCCTATGGGGAAGAACCTTCAAGACATGTAAACTCCATTAAATCTCTAAAAATCAGCCCTCTACCCAATTCCTTTGAAATAATTCTGGCAGTTTCCTTGCCCCCACTGGGCACTACCAGCCACCTTATTCTGCTCTGGGCCACTCCCTTTCCCCCAAGCATGAAGCTATACTTTTGCTGAAACCTCCATTATTCCCTATGAGAAAAATCTTAAACTTCAAAAATTCACCAAAAATCAGCCCTTTGCCCAGTTCCTCTGAAATTTGAGTGGTAGCTTCCACCCATTGGGCACTACCAACCCCACCTACTAGTTTTTCCCTGGGGGTGTGTTTTAAAATGCAAAACATTTCGGATTTGGATTTTGCAATTTCAAACAAAGTACAAAATTGGGGTGTTTTGGATTGGCTGATTTTGAACAAAGAACAAAATGGAGGTTTTTCGGATTCGGGCCAAAAACAAAATAGAAAAAAACCAAAACACACGACTCTAATCTATTGCACTTGCTATCAGCCCTGGAGAACTTGTCCCAGCCTCAGAATATATTGTGCCTATAGAAGTTCCTGAACAGTTTGCCATCTATGGCGCCTTCCGCATTCTATCACTATCAGAACCATGTGTTTCTTCCATCCCTGCCTGTTGATCTACTAGACTGGTAAGTGAGGTCAAAAAAAGAAATGGCAAGTGTTCATTCTCCCTCTAACCCACCTTGTCCACCTTTGCAAGTAATTACAGGTTCCTATCAATTATGCCTTAAGAGCCAAGCACTGAAAGAAATTATTCAGAAATCTTATACCCCTTTTTAATATGTATTGATATTATTGTTTCCAGCCTCGTATCCTGGGTCCCCAATCATTGGCTGGTTCTTATGTTGCTTCCTTGAGTCGTAGACTAGATATTTCCATTTTATAATACTATATCTTGCTCATGTGCCATGTGACTTCTCAGAGTGGAAACACATAAATTCTGTTCAGAACGTTGTAGTGCTACTGTTGAGAAACATATTCATGGAATATTGTGGTCCCCAGAACATGTATTGGAGTGTTGGACAACTAGTGGCCGTTCTTATCCTGAAGAGCGGAGTAATAAGAAGCTTCTTGAGTAAACAAATGTGCATGAGATCTCAGCTCTACAAATTGACAAAGGTGTTTTTGCACCCATGCAAAGCTGATCTGAGGATTCTGGTGAGATAAATTGATGAAGGGTAACTGAGCTTAATTCTTTGCGATCACCCAACTTAACACCTAAACAATTATCTGTGTTTTCATTCATTTCCCAGGGGGGAAACCCAACACTGAACATTCCAATGATTTTGTGGATTAGAATTAACTCTTCAGCTAAAAGTCCATTGCATTCTGATTAGTAGCTGTACTACTCTGCTATGGAATATTATGCTAAAGCATGAACAAAAGCAAATTACCCTGCAGCAAGAACTCAGAGCTCCTATTATACTCTTTTAGTAATAGCAATGCTAATTTGACATGATGGATAGAAATTTATTAATATTAGTAATCCTCCTTCTCTCCTTCAGAGATAAGTAATTTCTAAATATCTCTATTGTCTTTAAAATGATGCTTGAGATTGTGGGGGGTGTTTGGGACAATGTGATTTTTTTTGCAAAAATCCATTAAAATGTTTGTTTCACAAATATGGTATATATATAATTCTAGCTTTGGGACAATCTACAGTAAAACAACCCCAAATTAATAAAAGATTATTTCCTGATCTCCCCAAGGCACGTATTGGACCAGTTCAGAAAATATATCTGATGACCCTGCACAATCACTTGCCCCACACAATCAGCCCCCAGACCCATGTGACTGGCCCCCATGCCTGTCCTGCTCTCCCTCTCAGTGCACCCTTCAGCTTTGCAAAATCTATTTATTTATTGTTAGATTTTTATACCAGCTTTTGTTAAAACAATCTCAAGGCAGTTTACAAAACATTTAAAGAATATAAAATGATAAAACAGTTACACAATAAAATATGACACTGGAATAGAAAAATACAAATCTAATTAAAAGTTTTAAAAACATACACAATGAGACCATAAAATAAAGAGCAGCAGCAACTAAACCACTCATATTAAAGCCTGGGGGGAAACCAAGATTTAACTTGCTTTCTACAAACATTGATGGAGAGTGAGGAGCAGATGCCCAACAGGAGAGAATTCCAAAGTCTTGGGGCAATCACTGAGAAGGCTCTGTCCTGCATGCATGACAGCTGAGCTTCCCTCATTGTCAGCACGTGGAGCAGAACCCCCTCCAATGATCTTGTCACATAGGCAGAAACTCTTGGGAGCAGATGGTCCCTCAGATGTCCAGGGTCCACTAAGGGCTTTAAAGGTAAAAATCAGCACCTTGAACTGGACCAGGAAACAAATTGGCAGCCAATGTAGTTCTTTCAAAATGGGTGTAATATGATCCCAGTGGGCAGCTTTGGATAATCCTAGCTTCCGCATTTTGCACTAGCTGCAGTCTCTGACTATTCTTCAAAGGGGCCCCCAGAAAGATCACATTGCAGTAATCCAGCCGTGACATAATTAAGGCTTGAGTAACTGTGGCCAGATCTGCCTTCTCAAGAAAAGTACTAGCCAAAGCTGTGCAAAGGCACCTCTGGCCACTGCCTCCACCTAAGCCTCCAAAAACAGAGCTCACTCCAGCAATATCCCCAAGCTGCGGACCCACTGTTTCAAGGGGAGTGCAACCCCATCCAGAACTGGTCGAATCCCCTCATCCCAATTGGCTCTCCTATTGACCAAAAGCACCTTCATCTTGCCTGGATTCAATCAGTATATTAGCCCATATCCAACCCATCACTGCCTCCAGCCCCCAACTCAGGACATCCACTGCCTCCTTAGGATCAGGTGATAAGAAGAGAGTAGAATGTAATCTGCATATTGCTGACAACTCAGTCCAAGTCCCTGGATGACCTCTCCCAGCAGTTTCATGTAGATATTAACCTGCATGGGGGACAAAACCAAACCCTGCAAGACCCCACACTACCTCCAGTCCCTATACTTGAGAGGTGATCCAAAAGGACACCATGGTTAATCAAACACCACTGAAATGTCCAGCAGAACCAACAGGTCCAGGCACTGCAGCATGACCCAGGCCATGCAGAGGCCCGTTGTGCATTTGTTGCGGCCTCCAAAATGGCTGCCGCAAGGGGGGGGGAGACTCAGAAAGGGCCAAAGAACGCCCGAACTGGATGATTTTTGCCACAAGGAAGGCTGGCGGGGGGAGGGGGAATCTCCACGGACACACACACACACACACACACACACACACACACACGGTGGCCTCAGAGAATAAGTACTAAGAAAAAAATTAATTAGACTTGCGAACTCCCCCGAAACTAATCTAAACCAGGGGGCAAAATGGGGGGCAAAACCAAACTGCCCCGGTCCTGTTCAGGTCCAGTTTGAACTTGAACCTGAACCAGGCCAGCCAGTTTTGTGCACACCCCTAGCTCCCAGCATAGGTCATCCACTAGAACGACCAAAGCAGTTTTAGTCCCATATCCAGAATGGAAGCCAGACTGAAAGGGGTCTGGATAATCTATATCATCCAAGACACTCTTCAGCTTGGATGCCCCCATGTGCTTTATCACCTTGCTCAAAAAGGGAAGGTTAAAAACAGGTCTATAGTTGTCTAGTTTGGAGGGATCAAGGGAGGGCTTTTTTAATAAAGGTCTTACCATCATCTCCTTGAGGGATGGTGGTATCTTGCCCTCCCTTGATGAAGCATTGATTATAGCCTTCAACTATCTGCCTGTACCCTCCCTGACAGATTTTCTTAGCCATGATTTTCTTAGCCATCACTTAACAGTGATGGGTTGGAAGGCAAGCATCAAGAGCACACAACGTTGCCCACACATTGCACAAGACCTTGTCCACATCCTCAGGCTGCACTAACCGAAAAGAATCCAACACAAAATGACCAGATGGTGCCCAAGGCCCATCTGATGGAACTGCCAGAACCCTGGAACCCATATCAGCATGTTTGCAAGTGACTTTATCTTTAAAGTGACATGCAAACTGATCACAGCAGACTGTAGATGGTTCCTTCCCCAATATCTGGGGGATGTATGGAACAATGCCTTTGCCACATTGCCACAGCTCTGCTGGTCTGCACTGAAGAGATGCCCACCCCCACCTCCACAGAGTAGTCCCTAAAATGGGCCCATGTTCAGTCTGATTCATCACGACTCTTCCTCCAGCGTCATTCCTGCCATCGTCCAAGTTGTTTCATTGCCCTAAGTTCTGAGGAAATCCAAGGAGCAGAAGGGGCTCTACCAAGCTAGAGTGAGGGTTTAGGAACAACCATGTCAATAGCCCAGACTGTCTCCATTTTCCAGAAATTCACCAGGGCCTCAACAGATTCACCAGCTCTGGACACTGGAAACTCCCCAGGGGCTGTCTGGAAACCGAGCGGATCCATAAGCCTCCCGGGGGCAGATCATTCTAATTGGCCCACCACACCGGGAGAAGCAGACGAACTAAATCCCACAGGGCAGTCAAACTAAATCCCACCAGATGAAGATTCATCCATGACAAGGGTTATCTCAAACTCCTCCATCTCCAGAGCATTTATTCCCTGGTCAACAAAATAAAGATCCAGAGTATGACCTGCCACATGGGCAGGGCCCAACACCAATTGATATAGCCCCATGGTTACTATAGAGGCCATGGAATCATGAACTGCTTCTACAAAGGGGGCCTTAGCTTGGACACTGAAGTCCCCCAAGACAATAAGCTTCGGGAACCCAATGCCACCTCCAAGACCACCTCCACCAGCTCAAGTAGGGAGAATGAATTGCAGCAGAGTGGTTGGTACACTAACATAAGCCCCAGCTTATCTTGGAGGCCCACCCTCAAGGACAAACACTCAGAATTCTGAGATTGCCTGACTGGACACCTGGGAAAGAGAAAGGTTTTGTGATACCACAACACCTCCTCCCTAACCCTCAAGGCAGGGCTGCTGCAGGTTCAGAGCTGAGAGATCTGCAGGACAGAGCTGAGAGAGACCAGCTCCACCCAGTTCATCCAACCAGGTCTCTGTCACACCACTACAACCTGCTCATCCACAATCAAATCATGGATGAAAACTGTTTTAGCACCTGGCATTCAACAGCAACACCCTAATCCTATAGGGAGTGTTTCCAGAACTCACTGGGGCTGCAGAGTTGGGAGAAGAGCCAGAAAAAGGAACAGGCCTCAGTTACCTGGACCACTTCCCCTGTAACAACCTGCCCAATTCCCACCGCCATATCTCCCTCTGCTGGCTACCTGTGAATCACTACCCCCACACCATCCCACTCTTCTGCTCTCCCAGACACATTTTCCCAGCGCAACCACCCCTAGCTCCCCAGTTTCAGTGAAAGCAGGCCCACAACTTCCTCAGTAATGCAAAAGAGCTCTATGTTGCACTTGCTATCTCTGTTTTCTGCTTCTGGTTCCCCAGGCTGCTCACCTCAAGGCTGAGAGAATGAGACCCCTTGTGCTCTCGCCCTTTGGCTCGCGGCAAGAGGCTTGTGCCCCTGGTGCAACCTGATCTTATGTAGCAGTAACCTGGAGGGGGTGGAGCAGAAGCAAACATTCAGGGCCCCATGCAACAGAACTCTGTTGCCTTCCCATAATTGCGTGTTTGGGGCGAGCCCAAGCTGCCCCTTGCATGTAATTTCAATATTACTTTATATAGTATTTAAATCATATGTGAGAGGCAATTCAGATTAATCATCCCCCATGTTGTGATGATTTAGTTGTGGAATGGGGAGGGAAATTGGGATATGTACACTCACATCTTTCATTGCTTGGTATGTGGGACCAGTCCCATATGTGATGCTGCTATCTTATGGTGATCTCACCCTACAAAATTCCATCTGTGGCAGTTACCCTCCTGTCAGCATGTATAAAGGATCTCATTCTAAATGAGAATCATTTTCAGGGGTCAAGGGAGCTCACCAGCTGCCATGGGACAGAATCTTACCTGTGGCCGCTCCCATGTATTGGTTTGTGAGTACATGTCAGCATACACCAGCCATTCCCCTGCATATGAAGTCATACACCATGCTGGCCATCTGATGCTTCCAGTTGGGGCTTCATTCACACACTCTTTGGGTCAGGGGCATTCTTTGCTTTGAACAGAGAAAAAATGTGACCCACTGAAACAGTGTGTCAACAAAATGTAGACTGGAAGCAGCAGAAGGCAGCACTCCCATCTTGCCAGTAGTGGCTATAGGCATGGGGAGACCAGGGCGGATGAACATTTGGCAGCCAACCTGGAGGTGTGGGGGAAAGGGGGTTGGCCCCTGGAAGTGTCTGGGGTGGTGGCAGCGGCCTAAGGACACTTATCCCCCCCCCCACATGCCTTATGAGGCAGGGCTACAACTGGGGCTTTTTAGTTTAGAAAAAAGACCACTGAGTGGCAACATGATAGAGGTCTAAAAAATTATGCATGGTGTGGAAAAAGTTGATAGGGAGAAATTTCTCTCTCACACACATAACACTAGAACCAGGGGTCATCCCATGAAACTGATTGCCAAGAGATTTAGGACCAACACAAGGAAGTACTTTTTCACACAATGCATAATCAACCTATGGATTCTTTGCTATAAGATGTGGTGACAGCCAACAGCCTGGATGGCTTTAAGAAGGGTTTGGATAAATTCATGGACAGGTCTATCAATGACTACTAGTCTGAGGGCTGTAGGCCACCTCCAGCCTCAGAGGCAGGATGCCTCTAAATACTAGTTGAAGGGGATCAACAGTAGAAGAAAGAGCATGCCCTCAGAAATTGCCTGTGGGCTTCCCAGAGGCATCTGGTGGGCCATGGCATGAAGCAGGATTATTGCCTTGGGCCTGATCCAGCAGGATTGTTCTTATGTTCTCCATGGTAGCCACATGCCTGATCATCCTGACCGGCATCCTGACCAATAAAGTGTACAAGTTTTGAGAGACTGTGGGGGCATTTTCCCTTCACGTATGCTGTTGTGCAAGGACCATTAGAGTTCCAAGTACTCGAACTTGCAAAGCTCCTCTGGAACACAGGGAACACTTGGAACTTTAATGGTTCTTGTGCAACAGCAAGAGTGCACACAGGGTAAATAAAGGGCTTGCACAGGAGCTAAGAATGCGGATGATCTGAAAGCTCTAGTAATGAAAGTCAAGGAGCACTGTAAAAAAAAATGGGACTACGACTAAACTTAAAGAAGACTAAACTAATGACAATGGGTACAGCAACCAGCCTCAGAACTGATAATGAAGACACTGAAGTGATGGATAGCTTCTGTCTTTTAGGCTCAACCATCAACAGTAAAGCATCCAGCAGTCAAGATACACCACATACTAGCACTTGGTAGGGTTGCAGTGAAGGCCTTGGGAAGGATATTTAGATGCCATGACATGTCTATACCTACAAAGATTAGAATCGTCCAGAAAATGGTTTTTCCCATGACACTCCATGGATGCGAAAGCTGGACTTGGAAGAAGCAAGATAGAAAAAGTATTGACGCTTTTGAATTTTGGTGCTGGAGAAGGCTTTTGAGGATACCATGGATAGCCAGGAAAACAAATAAATGGATCATAGAACAAATCAATCCAGAATTTTCACTCGAGGCACAAATGACCAGGCTCAAACTATCACACTTCAGACACATTATGCGAAGAACCAGCCCCCTTGAGAAATCCATAATGCTGGGAAAAATTGAAGGCAAGTGAAGAGGACGGCCAGCAGCAAGGTGGATGGACTTAATCACAACAGCAATGAATGCACTACTGAGAGACCTTAAAGGCCAAGTTGAGGACAGATCATCCTAGAGACAATCTATCTATGTGGTTGCTAAGAGTTGACACTAACTTGACAGCACTTAATCAATCAATCAATCAATCAATGGGAATCAATGGAATCCCATTGAGCTTGTGTAGATCCTCAAAGTGCATAGAATGCACAGAATGTCAGAAAGGCATGTCAGCCACTGTCTCCTTCTAGAGGTGTTTCCTAAAGACATTTTGTTTTAAAAAATCATATACCTTTTCCTTTAAACTTAAAGCCCTTGCCATCAGATGATTGTAACTCCTAAATCCCTTGCATTGCACACCTTCAGTAGCTAGGATAGGCATTAGGCATGAGAATAAACCCCTCCAGAGATCACTGGTGCAAACTAAAGGTATAAAAGTTTGTTTACCAAAAGATACCTTTTGGTTCAATATTAGAGTAAAGCTATTTAGAGGATTGGTGTTCTAGTATTTGCTTTAATGTACAATAGTGTCTTTAAGGGTAATGACTATGGGGCAATTCCAATTATACCAGCCCAGCACACATGAAGAGTGGCCATGCCCATTGGGATGTCCTCCATTAATGTTAATAAAGAGATATATATGCTTCAGGACTTACATGCTTTTCTTTCTATTAATGATTTACTTTGATGGCTAGCAAGCACCACTACAATCTGATTCCATTACCAATGTGCTTGCTCGTCTGCTGATTAAATTAAAACATGCAGAGAAAAACTAATGAGTGCAAAACTTTGACCACTGTGTGTAATTTATAAGAAAGGGGGGTGGGGCGACCAGGGAAGACAGTGGGAATGAGCTGTACCTGCGGCTCATTTTTTGTCTCTCCTGCTCCATCTGTACAAGCTGCTACTGCTTTGCAAGTAAGTTGTAACTATTTTTTCCCTTCCTAACCTAATGCTTGTTTATTCACCCTTAGACTCACAAGATGCTGAATTTCCATGATGTAGCTGGTCAGCAAAGGGCTTTCCTACATTAGAAAGCTCATTCATTTCTGATACACATTATCAGTTTAGTTTGGCTAGCTTTGAACATGGGAACCAGAGCTCTGGTCTCTGCAGGATGGCACAGAAAGTTGTTAGTGTACAACCAACCTAAATGGTTAACAAAATGGTTAGCTATGGTTATGGAAAGGGACTTATCATATTTTACAAGTTTTGTTCTTTATGCAGAGATCTCATTAACTATTAATAATGAAGTTTGGAGGGAGATAAGACAGCTCTGGCTATTATAGGAAAGGAAGGAAACAAGGAAAAGAACAATTTATTTTGAGTGTGAAGTAGTTTACAGCTTCAAACTCTCTGTTAGCTTTTGATACAGACCAGAAGGGAAAGTGTCTTTAAGAGTCTTTTATCAAATTTGGCACTGCAAAGTTGGAACTGACATGTTTGTATGGTCTCTGCATTGGCAGACCTTTCAAAAGTCCAATGCCCTACAGCTTTTGCTTGTTGTCCAGCCCATCCAACCAATGAAATGGGACCCACATTTAAATCTGTGGTTAAAGCTTTGGTACAATAGCTTTTAAGGCCTGGAGACTCTTGGATTCCTCAAGAACATAAGGGTTCCTCAAAGAGAAGGTCAGGCAAACATGGTTTCCTACAAAATAGCTTTTCTTCCATTACGGTTGCCAGGAATCAACACCGACTCAATGGCATAACTTTACATTTACCATTACCAATTGTTCTCAGCAATGCACAGTCACTAAGGAGTTTTATGTGTGATCTAGGGCACACTTTCCATCTACCTAAGGCCTAGTCAGTTCCCCATGTGAACCGAGAATGGGGCAAGTACACTGGAAGAGGTCAAGAGTTCCTCCATAGGTCATCAAAACATTCCCTGAAGCTAGAATGTTTGAAAACCATGGTTTTAGCCAATCAATCTCACATGTTTAATTGCTTAAAAGTTGCAGTCCTGCTTTAATAAAAAGAAATGTTAATAAAGAGAAATGTTTTAAGGTCATTTGTTGGCTTCTTTCTCTCCTTTATGCTCTCGGAGTGAATATACTTTCACCTTGTCCTTCTTTCTTCCAGTTCTTCAAATTGATGTGACTTTTTTTCTTTTGGAACGTTAATTATCGCCTCTGCCATCTGGGCACATTCGAGATATGGAAACCACTGAACACACGTTAGTTAAAAGGAGGGGGGGGAACTCCAACTGCTGCTAAAGTTCATGTAGAAATATTAATGGTAGTTCTGTCAGCTTAATCGTCTGAATGCCAAGTGCAGAAATTGCTAAACTGTTTCTTCAAAAATCCTCTAGGAAGTGGGATTGATTCATATCTCACTTACATCTTCTTTTCATCAAAAGACCTTTAATTATTTATTTATCTAGATTTATACAAACAGGGAAAACATACACATTAAAGTCTCTTAGAAACATTACCACTCATTAGTTATTGTTATTGCTCCCATTCGTCAAACTGAAGTACCCAGATAGTATTCAAAATCCTTCTCCTCTTGCAATCCCAGTTGTCAAAATAAAATTGTGGGATCTTTTCCAAGCATCTGTGAACTTCCAAAATAATGGATGTCCTTTTAAATTAAAATATATATTTCTAAATTTCACATCTACTCAAGAGAACTCCACTATGTTTTCTATGTGTGTGTGTGCGCGCATGTGCAAGAGAGAGAGAGAGAGAGATTGCATGCACGCACACGCGCACACACACACACACACACACACACACAGAGATTGGGAAGGGGTTCCCCAGATCCCTTGTTTGGTCTGGCTTTCTGTTGGACCAATAAATGCAATACTGACATTTCTACCTGCAGCTTTGATGCCCTAAAAGTAATCCTTACTTTAGCCACTGAAGTTCTCAGAAAGCTTATATAATTTGTAATAAAACTTCTGACTCTCCTAAATTCTTTCTTCCTTTTGTTGCTGTGATTTATCTTGTATTGACCTTCTGGCTACACAATGATAAAAAATAAGGGTGTTTTCTTTCTTGTATGTAGGAAATGTGATTCATTCATTGTCTTTAATAGACCTTGAGGCCACCAGATATCGGTACAATGTTTGGCAGCTTTAAGAAGAAACTACAACTAAACAAATACAGATAGATAGACTGGAAAGTCTTATAAATCAGCTGGAGATATTCTGCCACTACTTTATGTAAGACATTAGTAGAGCTAGATTTGAAATACGATGTACAATTCCAGTCACTATTTTATCAGAAGGACGTTGCTGAAATTGAAAAGGTACAGTGGAGGGCAACCAAAATGATTCAGAATTTAGGGAATAAGAACTACGAAGACAGATTAGTCAAGTTTGGCTGATATGGGTGAAAGGTGTGGTACTAATATGTAGTGCTGAGTGCTTCTATTAAAGAACCAACCTTTTGAAAGCCAGTTACTCAAAAGGCCCTGGTGCTCATAGAGGTAGTAATGGTATGTATTGCAAAAATGTTACTTCATATTATTAGCATTCAAAGCCCCATGGAAAAAAATAGGAAAACCATATGATCAGCACTATGTCAAACTGGACCTGAAATAACATTTTAAAAGAAAAATGGCATAAGTTTTAATCGTAGGCAACCTCAGGGTACAAAGTGGGAGGAAAAGTCTACATTTGTTAATAAAGCACAGAACACATATCTATGCCAGAACAAGTTTCATATTTATTTTTCAAATGTTTAGGAAGCCGTATATCTTCTCTCCAACATTCAGAGGACTTCCTCTCCAAGCTTCAGTATTTGGAGTCATCTGAAACAAATCACCTTGGGCATTCAGGTACACACACAAAATAAAAGGCCTGCATTTTCTACCCATATCTAGTAAATATTGTATTATATATATAAGTTTTGGAAATGTCATGGGAGGCAAAAATCTGTTTTATATGGAGTTCCTATATTAAGAAATCAGGGGCTGACATACCCTGCAACCTCATGAGGGCAGAGCAAGAGCCTGTAAACTAACTGCGTGTGAATCTTGCCTCTCAGCGCAGCATGTAGGGCAGGCATCCCCAAACTGTGGCCCTCCAGATGTTGCTGAACTACAACTCCCAGCATCCCTAGACACAATTTTTGGTGGCTGGGTATGCTGGAAGTTGTAGTTCAGCAACATCTGGAGGGCCGCAGTTTGGGGATGCCTGATGTAGGGAGTGGGAGGACGAAGTCATCCACAAGTCCTTTTCATAGGCCCTACAAAATTCCCCGAGAACTGCATAGGCTGAAAAACATCTTCCCCTCTCTCCATACTGCATTGCAAGAGAAGCCTTGGGTCAGGTTAATTTACTGGCTCCTTGTGAGGACAGAAGATCTTGCTTCATCCTCACAAAAATGCAGGGCATGAACCCTACATGGTTTGATGAGTAGGATAGGAGCAGGAACACAGTTCACTGTTTCTTTCTCAGAGAAATACATGTCCTAGCTGTGATCCTGATCTTTTGGAATGCTCCAAACCAAAGAGTGACCCTGGACGTGTTTTAAGGGGGGGCATCCACTCAGTCACCTAATGGTCCAGCGGGGAAATGGCTTGCCTACCAAGCCAGAGGCTGCCGGTTCGAATCCCCGCTGGTATGTTTCCCAGACTATGTTTCCCAGACTATGGGAAACACCTATATCGGGCAGCAGCAGTATAGGAAGATGTTGAAAGGCATCATCTCATACTGCGCAGGAGGAGGCAATGCTAAACTCCTCCTGTATTCTACCATAGACAGCAATCAGAAAAACTGGGTTTGCGGAGCACTCGCTCTGCAAACCCGGTTTAAGGGGAGGGGTACTTAGGCGGGTTAACGCTGGGAGGCTACCGGGCTCAGCTACAACCCCAGTGGCTCCCACGATCATCCAAAGTTGGGCTAGGCTCCCCTAGCCCAATTTCGGCTGATCATGGGAATAGCCTCTAGGTGTATTTTACCCACTATTGAATATATGTTTTGTTTTGTTTGCTTTGCCTTGTGAGAGAGAGAGAGGAAGAGAGGAGGGAGGGAGCGGTGGTTGTCTTGAGGCCTAACTTCTTGTTTCCCTCCACTCTGAAAACAGCACAACAGGCTGAGACCAGCACAGCTATTTCTTCAATATGCTGCCTATGCAACCTACTTTGCAACAATGGGGAAAATGCAGAAGCACTGCTCATGCAACTGCTCATTCAGAGCAGCATTGGGTCTGCTTTGGAGTTCACAGAAACCCTGGTGCTCAATGTTACGGAGATGTAATGTGTGCATCTAGTCAGCCAGAAAGACTGGTTTCTGAGTAAACATGAAGTAATAGGCTTGGGCAGCTGCATTATATGTTGTTGTCTTTCAGAAGCTGAGGGCAGGCTGTATTGGGGTCCTTTTAAATTAAAAATCAAATTCAGAGATATCTCAGCTATCCTGAAAAGCCCCAGTTCATGGATATTGTAAAATGGGAGTGAACAAAGCTCACTGTTTGAGACTGAGCGGCTGACATACTGCACAACAGTACCTCAGCCTAGTTATGTTGCATTCATACAAGTTTTGCAAGAACAAAGCTTGCATAAATGGCATTACACAAGAGTAAGCCCATAATAGGTTGCTAAGCCCAGTCATCTGATTTAAGATCCTTTGCATTCAGTATGAGGCAGTAGCAGGTGAGAGAGGGCTGGAGGGCTTAGTTTCTTGCAACTAAGAAACCTGTCTAACCTTGCTTCTACCTTCCCCTCCTTAGTGGGAGGGACTCTGTGTCCCTCCCGCTTGCTGACCGGCTGGCCTCCCCTGGAAAGAACAAAAAGTAAGACTCTGGAATTGGCCGCTGGATCCTCAAGAATGGGCTCCACCTCTCCCTCTCATGTATCAATCAAGCAAGGATTGATTGATTGATCATTCCTGAGAAGTGTTCTCAGCCTCCTTGGCCAGTCTTAGCAAAGGCCTTGTCTCACCACACCTCTTCCAAACCAAAGGATACTGTAGCAAACACATAGGCCAGAATTTCTGAATTCCTAGCATTGTTCCACAAGATGTTGGCTACACAGCCATGGTCCAAGACGCATGATATGATTCAGCCACTAAAGATAAATGGGTCTGGCCATTTACAAATCATATGTAAATTTAGTTTCAATTTGAACCTACTGATCGTGGTTTTTAATCTGACAACTTTCTTCTTCTTCGTTTTTCTTTTCTTGTTTAATTTAGTTAATTTTATTACTGTTATTGTATCTTGAGTCTATCTTATTGTTGTGAGCTACCCCGAGCAGTAGTGCACTTGAGGAGCGGGTTATAAATATTTTAAATAATAATAAATAATGATAACTGTAACAGCAAGAACAATTTAAAATATCATGCGGAAATGATACATAAAAGCCACTTGCTATACTTTTATATTATTTGATTAAATAATATTTAGATAGCTCCAAACCCTAATCATGTTGCAAATATGGGTGGCAATTGCCTGGCTAAAGAAAATGAGGGATCTGTAGTTGAGTTATATACTACAGCATGAAATTAGCCTGCTAATAAGCATTCACTTCAGCCTTAGCTCCCAAGTTTTTTGCTACTTTTCTGCACTGTGGTTTTCCAAACAGGTACACTTATTTTTAAAAAAATCAGTTTTCTTTCAAATTTGAGTGCAAAATGTAAAATATTGGTTGCAATCATAACGAAAATGCAGCATTTAGCATGCATTCTGCTCACACCTTGTCCTTGTGGAGTAAAGTTATTTGTCTCTGTCCTCCAAGGAAGAACATGGTATGATGAGCAAAATCTGTGTAATAAAGAAGGATGATATACAAACCCCACAGAAAGAATCCCTCTTTATTCCCTAAATGAAATGTATTTCAATGTGTTAAATATCTTATTTTATACACTTCAAATAAACCATTACGGGGGGGAAAGGCACACATGATTCTATGTCCACCAAGCTACGTATAGTACAAATAGAGTAAAACCTTCTCATATGAATTATTTATAAAGGATTAAAACTGTTAAAAGCATTTTTGTTTCCTAGGCATCAAGGGCATTTTGTCTATTAGTCTTCCCATGTGATAAACAGGGTGTATCCCTTGGATCAAAATTTCAGAATGTATTTTAAATAGAGAGAGCTCAGATCTATTTTCATTGTTAGTAGAAACCAAAAGAAAACATCACCTAAAAACAGATTTGCTATTTGATTTAGATTACAACCACCACCACCCTGCCCCCCCCCAAAAAAATTACCAGCCATGGGTACAAATGCATCAGAACACTTTTCTTTTCTTTTTAAGTGTCGGTTGGAAAACCAGTTTTTATGTGGGGGGGGGGAGCAAAAAAATGTTTTCAGTGTGTATAGATAAGCAGTAAGATTACTGCCATTGTATGTTCAGTTGGAGACAAATATACCTAACAGAGAAATAATTAAATCATTTAGCTCTTTTGATGGTTTTCTTTATACAATAAATATCATGGGTTGAGCATCCAGGACCAGGCCTCAGGGTCTTTTTCACTATGACAGCCATTGTTGGTAAGAGCAAAGTGGCCAGAAATATACAATGTATGCATTATTAGCTGGTCTTGTGGTAGCAAGCATGACTTGTCCCCATAGCGAAGCAGGGTCTGCCCTGGTTGCATCTGAATGGGAGACTTGGTGTGTGAGGGCTGCAAGATAATCCCCTCAGGGGATGGAGCCGCTCTGGGAAGAGCAGAAGGTTTCAGGTTCCCTCCCTGGCTTCTCCAAGATAGGGCTGAGAGAGATTCCTGCCTGCAACCTTGCGGAAGCCGCTGCCAGTCTGTGAAGACAATACTGAGCTAGATAGACCAATGGTCTGACTCAGTATATGGCAGTTTCCTATGTTTCCTATGTTTCCTATTATTGTTGTTTTTGTGAAATTTGTGAATCACCTCTAAGGGAACAAATCACCACTTTGGAGAGAGATTTTTTTTCTGTGAAAACAACACAGAGGGAAAGTATTGACCTTACCACCACCACCACACACCCCACTCTAATCAAGATCAAGGGCTCCTGAAGCTAATTTTTAAAAATAAAAGAACCACTTCTGATCCAGTTCCTGGTTAGGCCTGTCTTCTAACGGTGGATAAAGTCATGTAGGCTGCATTCACATGTAACGTGAAACCGCAACTAAATGGGGCAGAGTTTGGAAAATGGGGCAGAGTTTGGAATGGGGCAGAGTTTGAGTGTCCGAATGCATGAAACTGAGGTTTTGTGGCAAAAGTGACCTGCGGTTTCCCTTGCCAAGCTCCAAATCGAACCTTTTGGTTTGTAGTGAGTTTCACTGGCCAGCCTAAGGTTTCAAGGAAGCAGTGTTGTGTCTGACTGCAGACACCACCATAACCGCACTTTTGTGCTGTTTCTGGAACTGTAATCAAAGAGAGGGTAGCCCAGACCTGCCCGGAATCATGATCGCTCCAGGCCTGTGATGCTTCTCCCTGGCTGCCTCTCCAAGCACTTGCCCCATCCTTGCCTCTGATCTAATAAAGCAGTTGCCTGGCAACAGGAAAGCCTCCGCTTTCCATCCCAAGCTTGTAAGCCTCTCAAATGGGAAAGTCACACGGGGGCATGCCCTCTTCCCCCTCTGTCCCTTATTCCCTGATCCTGGCAATCAGGAGAGAAAGGGATAGCAAGATGGGTACTATGTGCTTTGCTCTCTAAAAAGAAGTGATCAAGATGTATGTTTACAAACACATGCAGTTGCCGTGGCACCATAAACTGGGCAACCTGATTCGATTGCTGGGAAGGTAACATATGGCAGGGCCGCAATACCCGGGGTCGGGTTTAAAAGGCAGCCCCACCCAGGAATGCTTTAATGGCTCAGGTCTATTTTTTTTTAATAACAATAATGATAGGGAAGGGAGGCCCAGCTCCTTCGCCTTGGGCTAACATGTGCAGTCCCTAGGCTTACTCATGAGCAAAACCATCCAGCAGGAGCAGCATTTCCTACAGTGAAAGGAGTGATTCTGTATTAAGATGGATGCTGCTCCTTAGCAAACCACTTTCTCATGAGAGTGGAAAGCCATAGGGATAACCCTTCACAACTCATGAGAAGAACCATCCAGGGAGACAGGGGGATTGGGCAGAATCACTAATAATGTGTGATGAAAGCCCGTCTCTCACAGACTGCTCTCTCATGAGAATGTTAGGCAATGGAGACATGCATGCGGGCAGATGCCACAGGGATACAAGCAAGCCACAGGGATGGGTACCTCAGCAACACCTATCCCAGTCTTGGCAACTGCTCCAAGGAAGCAGTCCAAGCAGGCCTTCTGCCATTCTGGTCACCCATTGGGACATTTACATGTTTATTTTTGCCCAGTACCGGGACCCCACTCTCCTGGGGTCTCTAGAAATCGGGGATCCCCTCTCCCATCATCTCCCACATTGGGTGATCTGCATACACTGCAACCAGTCTGAACCCAGGAAATTTGAAGGAGATATAAGATCTGTCCCTGATTCCAGTGTTTTCCTAGTCTGCCTACCTGGCAATGCCCAGACACATGGAGCACCAAAATTTCCTTTGGGTGTGTCAAAGGCTTCCCTGGAGAGGAGGGGGTCACTGTGCAAAAGATCTATCATTAGCCAAAGGGGGGGCACACAAGTGGGGTCCCTTTTTTGGATGACTCAACTCATGAGCACATATTCCAGTGGAAGACCAAAGGTTTTTGAGCCTAATGTCCTCCACAGTTGACTGGCCCTCTCAGAGGCCCTTTAATCTCTCGAATCCCTGGGCAGCAATTGCTGGCCCTCTAATCCCTGGGCAGCAAGCTGACTCAGGGACAGGAGTGCGGTTTGGTCTCCATGGACTGCTCTGCAAGAGTATCCTTGGTCACAGAAAGCCAGTCCCGATGGTCATTTGCCCTCCCTCATATGCCTCTTCCCTCATAGGAAGTCATCATGTTGCCTTCCCTTTCCTAAGTAACAGGAAAATAGTGCCCCTCAGCATCCCCTCCGCCTACCCTCCAGATATTGTGCTTGTGGGATACTGTTTTGTATGTTGTACTTGTGGGATACTGTTGTGTTTGCTCACAATAAAATACTGTTTATTACAAGGGAAGCAGTGCAATCACTGTCAGATGAAGGGCTTGCTGAGGGCAGGCTGTCCATTTATTCATAAAAGGCACGATCATGCTGCTCAGCAGATATTCTGTCGCCTTGCCCACAGTCTGGTGAAGCAAGTGCTACAAAGCTCACCAGGATGTGGACTCAGTGGACTAAGAAGGAGTGGCTTTGCTGCCCTGAAAATGGAGGTTGCCAGGCTGCAGTTGGATGAGCATCTGCGATGTGATTCACCGTTAGAAAAATTAATCACAGTTAATCAGCAACCTTTGGTTTCATGTTACGTGTGAATGTGGCCATAGTTTTTCTTTGAATGTTCTCCAAAGGTTCAACAAAACTCTAAATCTACATTTTAGTAACTGATTACTTCAAAAGATTCCAGTGATTTCCCGCATTCTGGACAGAGAAGTGGCAGAAGCCTTGTGTATATAGTGAGAATGCCTTTTTCAAGACATAGGAAACATAGGAAGCTGCCTTATATCAAAAACACACACACTCACTCACACTTATCCAAAAAAAAAAAAACAACCACACACACTACATAGCACACACTACACACACACACGGGTGCGGCTCAGGATTTCATGGCCTCCATGGCAACCATGGGCCTGTCTCAGTTGGTATCAGGCCCTACCCACGTGGTGGGACACACTCTGGATCTGGTTTTTGCCGACCAGGAAATAAATGATCAGGAGGTGGGGGAATTTGAGACTACTCCCTTGTCATGGACAGATCATCATCTGGTGGGGTTTAGTTTGACTGCTCTGTCTGCCCTCTGCAGGGGTGGTGGGCCAATTAGGATGGTCTGCCCCCGGAGGCTTATGGACCCGCTTGGATTCCAGAAGGCCCTCGGGGAGTTTCCAGTGTTCAGAGCTGGTGACCCTGTCGAGGCCCTGGTTGATCTCTGGAATGGAGAGACAGCCCAGGCTGTTGACACGGTTGCTCCTAAACGCCCTCTCCGGCTTGGTGGAGCCCAATCTGCTCCTTGGTTTTCCTCGGAGCTTAGGGTGATGAAGCAAATCGGGCGACGGCTGGAACGACGCTGGAGGAAGAGTCGTCACAAATCTGACCGAACACGGGCTAGAGCCCATTTTAGGGACTACTCCGTGGCAGTGGGGGTGGCGAAGAAATGCTTTTTCTCCGCCTCCACTGTGTCTGCTCAGTGCAGACAAACAGAGCTGTTTTGTGTGGTAAAAACCTTGCTCCACACAATGGATCCCCAGACAATGGGGGAGGAGTCATCTACAGCTCTTTGTGATTGGTTTGCCTGTCACTTTGCAGATAAAGTTGCTCGCATCCGTGCTGACCTGGACTCTAGAGTTTTGGCTGCTCCGGCAGACATGCCTCTGGTACCATCTGGTCCCGTTGTGTTGGATTCTTTTCGGTTGGTGCAGCCTGAGGATGTGGACAAGGTCCTGGGCAGTGTGCGGGCGACTTTGTGTGCTCTTGACCTTTGCCCTTCATGGCTAATAAAAGCTGCCAGGGAGGGGACAGGCAGATGGCTGGAGGTGATCGTTAATGCTTCATTAAGGGAGGGCAGGATGCCATCATGCCTCAAGAAGGCGGTGGTAAGACCACTATTAAAAAAAACCCCTCCCTTGATCCCTCCAACCTGTATAATTATAGACCTGTGTCTAACCTTCCCTTTTTTGGCAAGGTGATGGAGCGTGTGGTGGCGTCCCAGCTGCAGAGAGTCTTGGATGATATGGATTATCTGGACCCTTTTCAATCTGGCTTCCGCCCCCGGTATGGGACTGAGACTGCCTTGGTCGCTCTAGTGGATGACTTACGCCAGGAAATAGACAGGGGGAGTGCGTCTCCGTAGGTTCTGCTGGACCTCTCGGCGGCGTTCGATACCATCGACCATGGTATTCTTCTGGGCCGCCTCTCGAATATGGGAATCGGAGGCACTGCGTTGCAGTGGTTCCAGTCCTTTCTTGGGGGGAGGGTCCAGAAGGTGGTGCTGGGGGACTACTGCTCGGCCCCGTGGCCGTTGCAAGGTGATCCCTGATCCTGCAGGGATCAGTCTTGTCCCCCATGCTGTTTAACATCTACATGAAGCCGCTGGGAGAGGTCATCCGGGGATTTGGAATGAGTTGTCAGTAATATGCGGATGACACTCAGCTCTATCTCTCCTTGTCATCTGATCCCAGGGAGGTGGTGGATGTCCTGAATTGGGGGCTGGAGGCCATGATGGGTTGGATGTGGGCTAATAAACTAAAATTGAATCCGGATAAGACAGAGGTACTGTTGGTCAGTAGGAGAGCCAATCGGGATGAGGAGATTTTACCGGTTCTGGATGGGGTTGCACTCCCCTTGAAGGAGCAAGTACGCAGCTTGGGGGTACTACTGGACCCGGCTCTGCTTTTGGAAGCTCAGGTAGAGGAGGTGGCCAGGGGTGCCTTTGCACAGCTTCGGCTAGTGCGCCAGCTGCATCCCTTTCTCGAGAAGGCAGATCTGGCCACGGTTACCCATGCCTTAGTCACGTCGCGGCCGGATTACTGTAACGCGCTCTACGTGGGGCTGCCCTTGAAGAATATCCGGAAACTGCAGCTAGTGCAAAACGCGGCAGCGAGGGTTTTATCCGGAGCTGCCCGTTGGGAACATATCACCCCCATTTTGAAAGAGTTGCACTGGCTGCCGGTTCATTTCTGGGTCCAATTCAAGGTGCTGGTTTTGACCTTTAAAGCCCTTAACGGTTTGGGCCCGGGATATTTGAGGGACCGCCTGCTCCCAAGGGTTGTTGCCCACTTGACAAGGACATCTGAGGGGGCCCTGCTCCGGGTGCCAACAATGAGAGAGGCCCAGCTGTCGTGCACTCGGGACAGGGCCTTCTCTGTTGCTGCTCCTAGAGTCTGGAATGCTCTCCCAGTGGCCATTCGTTCCTCGAACTCTATCACGGCTTTTAGAAAGCTTGTAAAAACTTGGCTTTTTATCCAGGCTTTTACATAATCGTTTTTACTGCTACTTCTGTGTTTTTTTACCTGTTGTACTGTTTTTATGCCTGTTTTTATATGTTTTAATATTTTTTAGCTTGATGATTTTATTGCCTTTTTTTTGGTATGTTTTAACTTTTGTAAACCGCCTTGGGGTTGTCTTTTAACGAAAGGCGGTATATAAATGCAAAAATAAATAAAAATAAATAAAATAAATAAATAGCTCTGGCCTGCCGACTGTTCCTAATCACAGGCAGGATCTCTTCCCAGGAGGAGCGTTTTCCCCCTTCAGATAAAGGTACTAGTGGTCAGCAGGAGGATGGAATATCTAGTGGATCAGCATTTAGGCCCAGGGTGTTTAAGGAAATGCCTTCTTCATTATGAACCCTGCTGCCAATTAAGATCCTCGAGGAGGTTTGTCTGAGGGCGCCACCAGCTTGTCTGGTGGTGACTCAAAGTCAAGCCTTCTTTGTAGTTGCCACAGAGCTGTGGAATGCACATCCTGCTGAGATTAGAGCTGCTCCATCCCTGTTGGCTTTTAGGAAACAGCTAAAGACGGATCTCTTCAATCAGGCTTTTTAGCTGTCATAATTATAACAGGTATTTTAATTTGATTTTTTATGTTTTAATTGTTAAAATTTCCTGTTTTTATTGCTGCAAACTGCCTAGAGATTTCATTAGTGGGTGGTATACAAATATGTTAGTTAGTTAGTTAATTAATTAATTAAATGCCTTGCAAACTGCATTGCAACTGTGTAGTTTGCTTACCTCCAACATTTGAACAGAGCTATATATATCTTACTTAGCCTTGCACCGTGTTCTGCACACCTGGCCCAAATGACTAAAATACAGCTTACATACTGGCAAAGCCACAGAGAGGTAACCTGGGACCCAGGCCAAAACACAGTTTTGGGGTACTCCTCCTGCACACCCCAAGAAAAGCTGTACATATGGATTTATATGCTGGAGGCCCTCCGCCTTGTGGGACTGTAGGGGCAATTTGCCCCCACTCTCTGCATCACCATGCCATAGATCAGGGCAACTTGCCTCAATCATACAGAAGCCCAAAGAGTACTTGTACACAGAAGCCCACTAACTGATGTCAAGCAATACTGTTGAAAATTAGCATACATAAAGGTCATTCGCACAACCATTCGTGCCAGGGCTAGGGAGGGCTGGGTTAGGAGGCAGGTCACTATCTACCTTCCCCAACATGATCTGCACTGCTCCGCTGCACCACACGCCCACACTACAAGCACATGAGCGTGAGGGAGGAGGGGAAAAGCAGGCTGCATCCTCCCATACTCCACAATGCACTGTGTGAGGAGTGCAATGCATTGGAGGATTCCCCACTGCTAGGCCCCTCCTTCCCCCGGCTCTATGGAAGCTTGAGCTCCTGTAGCCTGAGCTTCCACACAACCAGGCTGTGAGGTAGGAGGTGCACCCATCCTCCTACCTCACTTTTAGCCTGGGTTTAAAACCTGAGCTACCTGGCAGAGGAGCACCGGGATTGGAAGCATTCCCAGCAGTTCTCATGACCAGCTCTACCCAGACTACTGCTCCCCTACCAAGGTAGACATGGTCATGAGAGGAACCTCCTATTCTGTGTCTGTATGCAGAATCCATGCTGTAAAGCACAGTCCGAAGTCTAATGTCTATTCCCCAAAATTCCAGCTATGCAAGCCAAAGCCACTGGACTTTGAATCCATAGCAAGCAAGCATCTTGTCCATTGTATTTCATGACTGTAGATAGTGTGCTGTTGAGTCAGTGTCAACTCTTGCAGACCACAGAGCACTGTGGTTGTCTTTGGTAGAACACAGGAGGGGTTTACCATTGCCATCTCCCGTGCAGTATGAGATGATGCCTTTCAGCATCTTCCTATATCGCTGTTGCCAGATATAGGTGTTTCCCATACTCTGGGAAACATACCAGCAGGGATTCAAACTGTCAACCGTTGGCTTGCTAGTCTAGTCATTTCCCCACTGAGACATTAGGTGGCATATTTCATGACTGTAACCAAGACATTTTCTAGAGATCATCCTGCAACTGAGGGACAGCCTGCATCATAAGAATGCACAATATAGGTCATATTGCTGAGAATGAGGAACTTAGGGGAATTCCTGCAAGATACTTTCCAGTTGCTTGCTATCTATCTGTCTGTCTGTCTGTCTGTCTATCTATCTATCTATCTATCTATCTATCTATCTATCTATCTATCTATCTATCTATCTATCTATCCCACGTGATATGTACATCTCTAGGCCTGGGTTTAATCACCATGTCACTGATGTATTCCATTCTCGCAAATTGCTGAGCACCCCAAAGTTGATCCTAAACTAATTTGTCAGTTTTAAGAAGTAAAAAACAGATCTGAAAGAACAAACAAAAAGGCCTGGAAATATCTGCTTCGTAATAGCAAAGTAATTACAAATTCCTAAAAGAAAAGGCTAATTTTGTAGCTTCTTTTCCTTCCAAAGCTACCCAACTGAATGGAAACAAGTCGTTCTAGTAAGAACTAATCTGCCTACCTTCCTTTCACTATCTCTATAGGTGGACTAGATTTGGTGCAAATTGGCAAGGCAGTTCACAGGTTAGTCCACTTGTGCCTCAAATATTCATGCATTCTCCATCTTGAATTAGGGTGGGTGACATCATCACAAACTATGTGTTTGAAGTGTCCCTATTTGTACCTACAATTGTACCGAATTTGGTCCAAATTGGTTCCCACTTGCACCGCAAATGTTCACGTGTCTGCCATCTTGAATTGGGGTGGGTGATATCACCACAAACTATGGCAGTAAGGCATCCCTATGTGTCCCTACAGCTGTAACAAATTTGGTTGAAATCAGTTAGGTGATTCACAAGTTAGCCCACTTGTGCCTCAAAACCTTATGCATCTGCCATCTTGAATTGAGAAAGATGACATAATCACAAACTACACCATTGAGGTGTCCCTTTGTGTCCCTACAACTGTACCCGATTTGTTTCATTAGTCCAGATGTTGTGCCATGGTCAGGGGAACACACACAGATGGACACATAGACACACGGACAGACACACACATGGAATGCCGGGTGATCTTATAAGCCTACTGGAAAGTAAGCTAAAAGTGGGTTCCACCTCCCCAGGGACTATCTCATGTCTGTAAAGCAAATAGCCTGCAGCTAACAAACAAATAGAACAGAAGCATAATTTGAAAATACCCAACCATATAGGCGACCTTCTGGAAACATACATTTTTGGCATATAAAATACATACTAACTGCTCAGATAATGTTTCTTCTGAATGTGAGAGGGACCCTGAAAACCTTATGCTAGTGGCTCAGTAGCAGGAAGCTGGAAAACGATAGTTATAGAAGACTAAGATGGAATTAAAGTGCATGTATGTAAACTGAATGACCTTAAGCACTTCTATTTCAAATATAACCTTAAAGTGATACATATCTCTTACAACCCTTTGTAGCATTGTTTGAACTGTGTGTAACTATAGATAGGGCATGAAGTGGTAGGTTTTTTAAAAATATTTTTTTCCTCTTTAGCTCTACTTGTTTACATTGTAAAGAGCAGTGGCTGTACCCAGCCAGATCACCTAAGCAATTTTTTAAAAAGGAGAAAAACATATACAAATTTAAAAAAATTTAAAAACTCAGACACGAAATGTATGCAGAATTTCTTTTCCAATGAAGATCTAATAAAGCTCTTAAGTCCGGATATGTAAAAAATTGCCCTTTTCACAGCTGATAAAATACAAATTAATCCTTAGGGGATTTAATATGTGCCTATTTATTACTTTCAAGTAGGAAAGTACTGCTGCAATTAATATCTCCTGTTCTAACATTATGTGTTGTTCTCTGATTCTCTCTCTTTGGGGGCGGGGGATATGTTATACTATGACTTTCTATACACAGTAGCACCAGCCTGGAGATCCTTCTACAGAGCAATGGTCTGCATTTTCACCAGTTCCTGAAGAGATCATGCTCAAGGGACAGAGAGTAGTCACTGACCACAATGATCACTTTTGGAGAGAAAAGCTGACTGGAGGAAAGAGATGAATTTGAGGAAAGTGACTGGAATCAAGCACTCCCCCCGGCCTACACAGGTGATTGTTCTGCACCAACCATCTGTTTAGCAAGGTGCAGGAGCTCTACATGTTCTTCACTTGGGGGCTGTAGGAAGAGGTCAAATCCCCCAGCCCTCATTTTTTATTATTATTATTATTATTATTACATTTATATCCCGCTCTTCCTCCAAGAAGCCCAGAGCAGTGTACTACATACTTGAGTTTCTCTTTCACAACAACCCTGTGAAGTAGGTTAGGCTGAGAGAGAAGTGACTGGCCCAGAGTCACCCAGCTAGTTTCATGGCTGAATGGGGATTTGAACTCGGGTCTCCCCGGTCCTAGTCCAGCACTCTAGCCACTACACCACACTGGCTCTCTTTTCCTATTCACCTGGCATTGCTCCCAAAAGAATTATCCTTGATGGATGGGGGAGGGGCTTGTTCCCCTTTAAAATACCTAATCCTGTATGTGTGTATCTGTGCATGCTTACTTGGCATTTATATAATGTCTTGGAAGTGGAACAGTCAACAATTCTCTTTTTCTCTTTTTCTAACTTTATGGGTGTTTTCACACATCAAATCGGCGTTGTTTAAGTTGGCTCTCTGACACACATGTAAAGCCAACATTGGCTGCAAATTCTCTCAGTGTGGGAGAATTTCACCATTCATATGCAACATACAAAAAGTGCAAAATAGGTTCAAGTAAATGTTTAGTGATAAATCAGTCAATCCAGCGAAATACATGTGATTGATTAGGATTTCTTCAATCAAATGGTCATCCTACTTTTAATAGCTTCCTAGAAGAAACACAAGTATTTTTAGGAAAAAATTCGGAATTTTTCTTTCCCCAGAAAATAAATTCATTTATCTAATCCACAAAAAATGCCCCATACACACATACCACTTAGTTCACTTGTATAAATTTTAAACATTAACTCTTTGGACTCCTCATCAAATGAGCTTCAGACACCCTGTTAGGGAGGGAGGACAATATGCCTCAATGTTTCAAAAAGTTGAGTTGTCTTCTTAGAAATGTGGGGTTTTGTTTGCAGATAAAAACAAATAGCCCCCTATTTGCTAACCTCCTCCAATTCATGTATATATTTATCCTTTTTGTTTACTTAGCATCTATTTAGCTAGGTCAGATTGTAATTTTTTCCACATCAGCTAACTGTGTCTGGTGACCAGCATTATGTCTGCTGACACAACATTTTCAGATACTAATATGGACCATTGTTAGTAATGTGGACTGATTTTATATATACATATACCTACAAACACACACATACATATATATACATACAGAAATATACATGCATATATCCTTGGAGGCAGATTTTTTTTTTTCATCCTGACCTAAAATATATTTTTTTAGTGGAACTTTAAGAAACGAAAAATGATCCCATTTTTATCATTAAATAATGAACATAGAAATTACCATAAACCTTGTTCTTTGGACAGAATGAGTCTCCTATTATTTTAAGGCTAGAGTATCTGTTTGATATCCTGCCTTTGTTTCTTCATCAGCAATGCCTAGATAATTTCCTGTTATGCCCATGGTTTATTTACAACTGGGGCTGCTGTATTTTCTTAGGGTAAAAGAACACCTCAGCGGGAGTTAAGGATAGCAGCACTTCTTCTGCACTCAGGGTATTAAGCTTCCTCTTCTGTCCCATTTCAGCCCATGGAGCTCTTTTGACAGACAGCATGAAAAAAAATCTGCATAAGGAAAAGTAACTGACAGCTGGGGTCAAACTCTCTCTGTTTAATGACACTGCCAGTTACACATTTTGAATTGTTTAAATATGAGTCTACAGCTTCAACAATCATCATCTCACTGGTTCCACTTTTCATACCCAACAGCCAGGAAACTGACACGTAATTACACACTTACTGATGGTATCGCGGGTGCCGATAATTAAAACTGCCACGGGAGGATTGCTATTGCTAGTCTACAGCTGGGATGTTGTCAAGAGGTAGAAACTCCAGCAGCTTTTAACACTATCTTCTTACAGGTGGACCATGGGCGCCAGTGCTGTAGTAATAGAAAGGCCTCAGCACATCATTCACAATGTCTCACACAAATGAAGAAAATCTATTAACAATCCAATAAGTGAAATACAAACACCATGACCTAAGGGTTAAACTGTCTGGGTGGACTTAAAACTCGGATCTATTATGTATTGTTCTTTTTTCCCCTCTCCATCTGTATGTATTTACAGAAAAGATCACAATATAAAAGAAACTTAACTGAGAATGCTAAACTAGTTTCTGATTTAGAGAGCCTCTTTTACATGAAAGATGCAAAATGCAATAAAATAGCCATGCAAAAGCATTAGAAAGAACACATATTGATAATTATCCATGAAAGAAGTTTGTGTCAGAGAAATGTGCAAGTTTTGTAGAAGATTTTAAGGAGATATTTGTCTTGAATATGCAGTTGCCTCATGTCTGGACACAGTAGCCCAAAGAGAAGGACAGCCCACACAGCCAATCGGGCCGGAGTTTCCTCCCTCAACTCTGGTTCTGTGCGGGGGGGGGGGCAACCAGATGTCTGGCACTGCAGAAATGGAGTTTGTGGCAGTGTTTGGGGAAGGAAACCACAGGTCCCTTTCCACTGCAAGTTCCATTTTCCTGAATTTAGACATGCAGGTGAGGAAACTGGAGATGAAGAAACCTCCAATTTCCTGTTACGTCTGAATTAAGCCAGAGTATATTGACTGTTACATTGGCCTATGAATCAAGGATCTTCAACCTAGACTTAGGTGCTTAGATACTGTATATTGCTTATGGCCATGGAGCAAAAAATATACCTTGTAAAATGTGAGGGCGTTAGTCTGTCTCTTTCTGCAAAGCAATTAATGCTTCTGGAGAAATGCCTTTCAAGCTCTTTACCAACAGAGAAGCTATTCCATGCCCTTTTTCCTAACTTACAGAATTTTATTGCTGAGAAACCTTTGCCTTTTGCAGAAGATTCTGGGGCATGTTCTAGCGAGCTCAGTCATGCATGTTCTCTGGGCAGCTCACAATGCAGCATTAAAACATTGAGTAAAAACACACAAAACACATGAGATCACAACACATGAAATCACAAAAGTAAATCTAGAATGGACCTAACACTTCCTTGCTGTTCTCTCTTTTGAGGGCAAATCAGTAGAGACAAGCAAGTTGGCTTTTAGACAAATGGTCCATCATTACTAATCTTCTTATCAAGGAACCCCTGATATGCTTTAGGAGGACCCAAACATTACTAGGAATGGCATTTTCCACAGATTTAAAACATTAAAATCTCTTTTTCTACATGCATTTCTCAATCTTTTTTAAAAAAAACACTCAGTATAAAACAAATCATGAATTAACATTGATTGTATAAATGTCAGTTTGATTACAAAGTCTAACATTCACTGTCCTAACTCAATATGATTATTACACCCGTAATACGGATGTGCATGAATCGCGATTCAAAGCACGATTTGTAACACATCCCCTGCCCCTTTAAAATGGAGAGCAGATGCATACCTGCTCCTCCACTACTCGCTGCCACTTCCTAAATCAGCAGCGCTCCTCCCAACATTTTCTGTGTGCCTGCGGTGCTCTTCCCCAACTGCCACCATGTGATGCCAGCATGCACATGACCTCTGCTCATGAGTTGCGGCCATTTACACGGTCAGCAACCATGCTCACAAGCCATGTGTGTGCTGGCATCACATGGAAGCAGCTGGGGGAGAGCACCACTGGCGCACAAAGATAGCTGGAGGAGCACCACCAATTCAGGAAGTGGTGGTGGCGGCAAGTGGTGGAGGAGCAGGTATACACCTGCTCTGCTATGTTTTAAAGGGGCAGGAGATGTGTTATGAATCGCACTTCAAATCTCGATTCTTGCACATTCCTAACACATAACTGCCTTTTTGGGATTTTTGTTATGTATCTAGTCATTGCCATATTAGGATGAGAAAGGTGTTAATTGCGGGTATTCAGCACTTAACCTATTTTAGGGCACAACCATAGTTCCTAAATTAATTTCAGTAGCCTTTGATTAAGTATACAATTTTATTGATTGATTGATTGCATTTTATATCCCGCTCTTCCTCCAAGGAGCCCAGAGCGATGTACTACATAACTTAAGAAACTTAAGTTTCTCCTCACAACAACCCTGTGAAGTAGGTTAGGCTGAAAGAGAAGTGACTGGCCCAGAGTCACCCAACAAGTATCATGGCTGAATGGGATTTGAACTCGGGTCTCCCCAGTCCTAGTCCAGCACTCTAACCACTACATCACGCTGGTTCTCTCAATAAAAACCATAACATATTCCCTGTGCTCTCCATAAGCTCTAGTTAATCTTCAGAAGTATATTTTAAACTCTGCCAACAGCCAGCCTTCTATATAGAAACATGGATAAAACTATCTATGTTTACATATCACTGTTTACCTTTTTCATTGGAGAAGACTATGACCTCACGCCTACCTTGTTGACTGATATTTCATGTCTTCTTTTTGTATAGAGGCGCATTTGAAAGAATTGCTTGACTTTCTCCCTAACCAGTCATAATTTGGGACATTATCACATGACACTTGAGCCTGTGGCAGCTAAGCTAAGATTCACCCACACTGCCACCAGTGACACCAAGCAAAGTTTAAGCCTTATATTGCTGGAGACCGGGCATAGATGTTAAAGAAAGGAGGAGGATCAGTACAAAAGTGAATTGGGCTCCCTTAAGCATTCTACTTGAACATCAAAGCTTTCAAGGTGAGCTTTCAAGGTTCGAAAATGCTCGAATGGGCTTGATTCTTCCTCTCCTCCTCACTGGCCACCTTAAACAAAATCTGTCCTAAGTGAAACGATACAGCCTGCAATGTCCCTTCACTTCTGACACAGTGGGGCTATTCACACGACCATGCACCATGCATGATCGGGCAGGTGGTGGGAAAGGCAGGGTTGGACCTATCTTCCCCCAGACGAGTGCTCTAAGCCCCTATGGTGCACAAGCTGTGAGCCCACATGACCGGTGCTGCTGAGAGCAGTGCAGATGACTATCCTCTCTGCTCCAGGCAATGCGGGTAAACAGAGAGCGCAGTGCACTGGGGGATTCTCCAAGAGGACGGATGCTCTAGGTGTCCATCTAGGCGCGCAAGCAGCTTGCGCTGACACACAAGGCCGGGAGCTGGCTTAAGGGCACATTTGCACTGACACACCTTGGCTAACAGCCAGAATTCAATGCTGGGTTTAGCACTGCAGCACTGCCAGGATTGGTGCGGATCCCGGTGGGTCACATGGGCAGTCAAGCCCATGCTTGGCTGCTTAAGCCTAGGCTTGGCTGCTCATGAGATCACCCTCAGTCTTTTTAATTGTGAGGTATGTGAGCAGAATCGGAGTAGGCAGTCTACTCAGTCTCAGCTGTGCTAGCCACTCTAATTCTGCTTTAAAAAGTTGAGCAAGAGTGTTTTCCTATGAAAAACCCATTTCTAGCGACACCTCTATCTGTCAGTGTTAGCATGAAAAGACAATGGGTCTGACTTAGTATTGCTTATTCTTACATTCCATAAACCTCATTCATGTTTTGGTCTGAAAATAACTTTGTCCATAAAAGTAAATGGTGAGCAACATTCGCATTTATGATTTTACATTCATAAATATCATTGGTTTCTCCAAATAACAGAAAACAAAGCATATGAATAATACATGGGAAGCAGCTCTTAATAATTTTTTGTTTAACTTTTCCCAATGTTTTTAGTGCTGAAACTAGCCAGCAAAGTTTTCAATCTTTCATTTTGTATGAAGCCAGGCTTCCATAGTTATCCTTTAAAAAAAGAAAAGAAAAGAAGGAAAGTTAGCAAATATTAGGCATCAAGCTCAAACCTTTATTTGCAAGTTATCAAAACCCCAAGCCCAGTAGCATACTCATCACTTCTGGTAAGAGCTACCCATCACTCCAGACCCTACTGAAACATTGCATATAAAACTGAAGTTTGATTTAACTCCTCCCTTGAAGATACATAGATTAAGGAACAATCTACTCACTGCTTTTCTAAGCACACAGGCCACAATGCAAATGAAGTCCATCATACTTAATTCCCATTGAAATCAATGACACAGCTTATGTACAACTAACTTGTTTCAATGGCTAGCCTTCATAGCCATTTTCTTAATTCTAGCACTCTTCTGAGCAGTCAAGCCGAATTTTGGAAAATAGTTTTCAAGGCATGTACTGTCTGTCACTATTGCCTGCTTGATCAGACCAAATTACATTTTTTAAAAAATGAAATCTTTAAAGAAAAAAGTGCTTTTTTCATCTTTGAAAATATTTTGAAAAATAATTTACTTTGTTAGGTACTCTAGCTAGAAAAGCAACATTTCTAATGCTGAAGGCATTTCTGAAACACAAAGAACCTACCCAGTTTTCAGGGAGGGAGCCCGAAAGCGCTTACCTCCCTGCAGACTATTGTTCTGCTGTCCCTGGGCAGGCAATCCACCCGCCCAGACAAGCTATAGGCTATAGGCCACCTCCAACCTCTGGATACCAGTTGCAGGGGAGTACGGTAACAGCAGAAGATAGGGCATGCCCTTAGCTCTTACCTGTGGGCTTCGCAGCAGCATCTGGTGGGCCACTGTGCGAAACAGGATGCTGGACTAGATTGGCCATAGGCCTGATCCAGCAGGGCTGTTCTTATGTTCTTACGTACCAGCTGCTGCCGGCAGCTCCGAGGGTTGGGGTGCTATATATTCCTTCCATCTGCATTCTGAAATGGTACACTTTTGTGAACTTATAGATCAGCTCTCAAGATGTGTTTGTGACTTCTGAGATTGCTGAATTCTGGTGTCCATTAAGTGCTGAAACAGAGGGCATAGGGGCACCATAATGAGCTACAGTTTGGCATCCTTTTTGAGCCAAATATCCTGCTATGGCCTCTTCTGGCAGTCACAGACCAAGGACACCCTTCCCTTGCTCTCTAATCCCACATCATAATATAGCATTCATGGCTATTGTACTGTTTTTGTTGGGCAAGCAATCAATATCTTAAACACCGGGGAAGCAGCCATGATAAAGAGAAAAAGGTAAAGTAAAGTTGTGCTGTCGAGTTGGTGTTGACTCCTGGTGACCACAGAGCCATGTGGTTTTCCTTGGTTGAATACAGGAGGGGTTTACCATTGCTGTCACCTGCGCAGTATGAGATTATGTCTTTCAGCATCTTCCTATATCGCTGCTGCCCAATATAGGTGTTTCCCATACTCTGGGAAACATATCAGCGGGGATTCAAACTAGCAACCTCTGGCTTGCTAGTCAAGTCATTTTCCCACTGTGCCATTAGATGGCAATAAAGAGAATACTCACATGATAAAGGGAATAGTCATATTTTCTGAGTTAAGGATAAACTGGAAGAAGCCCATCATAAGGGGCAATACAGGTCCTCTTTTTACACACAATCACATTAGGCTGATTATATAACAGGGTTTCATGCCAGCAGCCCTTAAAGAGATGATAGTTCGCCCTCACTTGAAGAAACCTTCCCTGGACACTGAGGTCCTTGACAACTATAGACCGATCCCCAACCTCCCTTTTTTAGCGAAGGTGTTAGAGAGGGTTGCATGTGCCCGGCTTGAGAGGGTCTGGGAAGAAACTAGTTATCTTAATTCTTATCAGTCGGGTTTCAGTCCTTGGCATAGCACAGAGACAGCACTGGTCACTCTGGCAGATGACCTTCTTTAGGACCTTGATGAGGGTAGTCTCCCTTTCCTTGTCTTTTTAGATCTCTCAGTGGCTTTTGACACTATCGATCATGCTATCCTTCTTGACCACCTGCGTGAGTTGGGTATCAGGGGCACTGTCGTACAGTGGTTCCGTTCTTAGGTTAGTGGGCATGTCCAGTCGGTATGCATTGAGGACAGATGCTCTGACCCATGGACACTCCTTTATGGAGTTCTCCAGGGTTCAGTTCTTGCCCCTGTCCTCTTTAATGTCTATATGAAGCTGCTGGTTCAGGTCATTTCCCAGTCTGGGGTGAGATTCCATCAATATGCAGATGATACTCAGCTGTAAATGGCCATCCCAGACCACTCTGGGGATGCTGTTTCTGTGCTTACTCAATGCCTGGAAGCTGTTAAGGTCTGGATGAATCAAAATAAGCTCAGACTAAATCCCACTAAGACTGAACTACTTTTACTCAGCTCTCATACCAGCCAACAGCTGGATGTGAACCTTGTTCTAGATGGGGTGGTGCTGCCCCCAAAGGAGCTTGTTCATGATTTGGAGGTCCTTTTGGACTCATGCCTCCTGCTTGAACAACAGGTGGAGACTGTGGCCAGAAGCGTTTTTGCCCAGCTTCATCTGATTCCCCAATTACACCCTTTCCTTGATTGGCAGGCATTAATGACAGTGACCCATGCCTTTGTTATCTCCTGCTTAGATTATTGTAATGGTTTCTATCTAGGGTTACCTTTGAGGACGATTGAAAAGCTACAACAGGTCCAGAATGCAGCGGCTCGCCTACTCATGGGTGCCAGAAAATATAACAGGGTAACACCTCTCCTCCAGTCATTGCACTGGTTGCCTATTCGCTACCGAGTTCAATTTAAGGTCCTGGTTTTGACCTTCAAAGCCTTGCGGGGTTTGGCACCTGTCTACCTACAGACCTGCCTCTCCTATCCAGTTACATCCTGTCCGGTCAGATCTTCCCAAATGGCCCTTTTGTCAGTCCCTGATTTCTGAGAAGTTCAGGGCGCTAGGACCCGTGAAAGTGCCTTTTGGGTTGCTGCCCCACTTCTCTGGAACTCCCTTCCCCTTCAGATTCGTTTAGCTCCTTCCTTATTGATTTTTAAATCTCTATTGAAGAATTTTCTTTTTCACCAGGTTTTTACCCTGTAGTTTACCTATTTGGTTTTTTTTTCCTTTTTTGTTAGTTACTTTAGTTTTTAATTTAGAATGTAATTTTTAATGTTGTCTTGGTTTGCATGTTTTTGTGCATCGCCCATAGTCTTCGGAGTGGGTGGTATATTAAATGTTTCAAATAAATAAATAGATAAACAAACAAACAAACAAACAAACTAGGGACCTCAACCTACCAGGAACCTTGCTCTATAGCATACTTTGTACAAGCAATTTAAAAATGGCTGCCACACTATATGGTGAAAACTGTTGGTTACTTTCCAAAATAGCTTCATGTAAATAGTTAATCCAGATCTACACCTGTGGGTTACACACAGTATTTGTATTCAGTCACAATAAATGTCCCAATTACTGTTTTGTTTTTTGTTTTTTAAAGCATGGAATAGTCATAGAGCATTTGTCATCAATATAAGAAATGTCACTTTTCCCTATTTGGTTGAACTCAAAAATAATGAAACTACAAAGAAAATAGGAGCATCTTGAGCCAACACAATGCAAGCAGGTGCTGGATAAACTTCCTTCCATAGTTGTGCCAATGCATCTCAATTCCAACTGGCATTGCTTTGCTACTCCAGTCCTGGCCCATGTTTGATTAGAAACTACTGTCTGTGCCAAAGTGTGTAGTGGTCCCCATGATACAAACAAATGGTAGCTAGCATGGGATTACCAAATCAATTTTCACTTGTGAATTCAACCATTATTTGAACTTAGGTCTCTGGAGGTGACAGGCCACTGCATTAACACAGTATGCTACCTCAACTCTGCCATCTTTTGATAATGATATTGTGCATGTCACATAAGCCTTTGGCGCTCAAACTGAAGGGAGAGATTCACAGCCAAGACGGGGACTGGAAGCCAATTTGACTGGAAATGCAGCTTTATGTTCAAGCAAGCACAACCACCACTGGTGACATGTTCACAACCTTCATAAATTTATTTCACCTGCAGCAGCTTCCAGCATATTAATGTAGGCATGAAGGCCCTTGTGAGCTTTCTCCTACAATTTTTGGTGAGCAAAATATGGCTCTCCATTTTGCCTGCGCAGATAACTCAGATGAGCATCATTTAGACCTTGAAATACTGCTATGAATACAATACCTGCATGCAAATATGGATACGAAGCAAAATTAGATTATTCCAAAAATGTTCAGTGACATTTGACCTGTAAACTGCAACTGCAGCTAATGATATGTTACTTATAAACCTGTACACTGTTCTTTATTCCTGTAGTGAATGTGCTGCCCATTTGCAGAATGTCTTGTGAACTGCCTAGTGTGCAACTTTTGTTCATTTCAGTGGGGCTTGAGTGAAGCTCAACGAAATGGGGGTGATATGCAGCAGTTCTTGGTGGGTTTGTCCCAAACTATATAATGAGCAGCTAGGTACTCCAAAATCATTTCCATATGCACAATATTTTTCCTAATTGTCTTAACTAAAAGTTTTATGTTTAATGTAGCAAGAGTTCTATTATTTCATCCCATTCCACACTGATTTCAACACAGTGATGGGCCCCTCTCCAAAGAAAGTAATTGAAGTCCTATTGAAATTGATAAAGCATAAGTGATTAAATTAAATGTGACTCATGTGACTCATGGAGGAGAGGTCTATCATTGGCTACTAGCTGGAGGGCTAAAGGTCACCTCCAGCCTCAAAGGCAGGATGCCTCTGAGTACCAGCTGCAGGGGAGTAACTGCAGGAGAGAGGGCATGCCCTCAACTCCTGTCTGTGGCTTCCAGCGGCAACTGGTGGGCCACTGTGTGAAACAGGATGCTGGATTAGATGGGCCTTGGGCCTGATCCAGCAGGGCTGTTCTTATGTTCTTATGACTAACTTGCTCTGGAAAGGGGCCATGATGGGCTGAATAATGAAAAATTATGAAGGATAATTTAAGAGTGGATAACTTCAGAATTTAAAAAAGGCCATGCTGGATTAGGTTAAAGGACCATCTCATTTAGCATTGTTTCCAGCAGTGGGCAGACAGATGGTCCTGGGAAGCCCCCCAGAAGGTCATGATGGCAACACCTTATCTTGTTTTCCATCTCCAGCATTTTCTATTCAGAGATATACTGCCTCTGTACATGAAGGATCCATTTAGCTATCATTAGCTAGTAGCTGTTGATAGACTTGTCATCGATAAATCTGTCTAATCCCATTTGAAAGCCACCTAAGATAGATGGTGGACTGCTGTTCATTCCAATGAAAGGTTAATGATTTCTGTAAGTCAACCAAATCAGCCCAATCTCTGCACTTCACAAAGAAAATTAGGCCTTTTGATAAGAAAGTGGGAGCAGGAAACAGTAACTGTATTCAAGCTGTCTGCCTTCACCACCATCTTTGACATCATTTACTTATTTGCTTGTGGATTTACATTAAAGACAATTATGAAAAGGAAAATATACCACCATAGTGTAACATATAAAACTTCATATCACAGGGCTGTGGATGTTCTTCTTGCTGGCCTACAGTTGTGGAGATTAAATTTCAGAGCGAGATTTATTTTGTGCTATTGTCCCCTTATTCACCAGAGGGTTGTGCATTGCAAGTAATCTGATCAGAATAATGCATAGGGACATATTTCAGAAAACCAATAATTGTGGTAACGTCGAGCTGTGCAAAGTGCCAAACTTAAGTCCAGAATCACTCTCCCTCCTTTCCACAATTCCTTAATCATGGCATCATAATACACTGCACTGTTGTCCATTAAAGCCACAGGCTTGAAGCAATCAATGCTGGACGTTAGAAGATTTATTGTAATTTCAGTTCTACAGCACTTTTGCAGACTAAAAAACAAAATTATATTTTATAGTTGTGCCATATTATATTTTATAGCCTTTATAAAATGTTTTCTAAAAAAGAAAAAAGGACTGAACACTGAAAGCTTTTTTTTTTACAAAGTTAAGATGCTATTAAGTCAAACAACGACTGAAATCTAGAAAACCACTACATTTAAATTCCATTTCTTTCCTTTAACCTCTACACTTGCCTACACAAAAAGAAATCTTTCATAAACAAGTCCCAAACAAAATCATTGCCTATTTTACTTTCCTTAAGCCCTTGTGGAATAAACACAAGTTGTAACAAGATCCTTTTGACCAATTTTTTATTCTGTTCATATTTGCAATGATTTTATTACTGACGCTCAGTTTGCTTGGCTTACATTATCACAATCAGTGCATCCTGGGATTAAAAACCATTTACTGCCCAAACTCTTAAAGAAAGTCCCCATGCAGCGGCATAATGAACATTGTTTCTTTTTATTGTTGCTGGGTTTATTGGTATGCCAAAGAGGCAGTGAAGCTCAGTCCTCATTCGAAAAACAAAGAGGTGACCCACTTAGTAAGCATGGCAAAGGCAGCACAAAGGTGCTGGAGATATAACCATGCAGCCTATAAATAGCAACCATCCCGTTTTACCTGGAAAAGGCCACAAATTAGGCTCATCTCCAGAGAAATATTCGTGTTTCCCCCCCGCTATAAACCATCTATTGGCATCCAAATTAATAGAAAACAAGCATGTTACTCCCTGGGAAAAAAAATAGGTAAGGCAATGTAGTCAGTTGCTCAGAAGCCTCATCGCAGAGGAAATCCGCAGGCATCAGTACACCTCTCTAGAGATCTATTTCAGAAGCCGGGCTGTGCTGACTGGGGAATATAAGGCTTCAGGCTCCAATTCATTAGAACACCCCTGTAGTGCTTACTTTAAGCGCATGATTAAGATCCATCGCAAACGACTGGATTCTGCAGCTGCTTAAGTGTTTTCCCGAATCAGGTAGTCAGTTGGGACTTCCTGGACTGGGTAAGTTGAGCTAAAATTTGGTCCACTGCAACTTAAGTTTCTGAGCCTGCAGTAGCCCTTACAGACTAGGGTGGTGCTAGAGAAACAAGGATTAACTACAAGAGCTATAAAAACTTAGGAGTGGAGTTTTTGTTTGCAATTTCTTCTCTATACGTAATCCTCATTTCCACACCTCACTTACATGTCACCCCATTTACACGTGCCTCCCTTTTCACATACACTAGTCACAAACATTTATCCACCAGTTCACATACATACACAACTCAAATAACTTCTTCACATCCCCACACCTTATTCATACAGACATTCAAACACACCCCACTCATTTCCCATTGTTGCTCACATACACCATTCACACAGCCAGTCAACTGAACAGTTCAGCCCTGACTCTGCTGTTACAAGGTCTGCAGGAGGCTTCTCGGCTACCACCCTCCATACTATGTTTTGGCTCAAATGGAGGAAATCAGCATCAAATGGGTGCAGACCTGTGAACAGCAGTAAAAATACCATAAGAGCTGTGCAGGGAGAGGCCACAATGTGGACGCACTGGATGGGGAAAGGAAAAGGATGGAGATGTGACTTTGAAAACAAAGCATTTCTTTTTTGAGGGGTAATAGGGCACCGGAAATGAAGACGTGGTTGGTTAGGCACTTTACCAAGTTGCTATATTAGGAAGGGGATAGAGGTTTGAGGGTGGAAAAGAGAGAAAGAGGAAAGCTGTTTGTCATATCTATCTAGCTCACACCGTGGGAATTCTTCTCTCTAAGGAGCTCAGACACAGAGGGAGCTCATTGGTACACCTGGGTAGCATGTGGATGCAGCATCCAGTGTCAAGGTGCATGCAGGTGCATGGACAGCAAGTGTGGCAGATGCAATGGCAACAGCAAAGGCATGATCCCAAAAGCAAAAGTGTGATCCCATGTTTGAGGGGGGCGTTCTTCTGTCCTGAGGCTAGGGTGAGTCCAGCAGATAGTCTCCTTCAGGATTCCTGATGACTTCAGGAGTTACTGTTCCTGATAAGGCATCAATATTTGTTATGCTTAATTTGTGTATGGGTGATGTTTTCCTTAATGCTCAATGCCAAAGGGTATTTGAAAAGGGAGAGCACTAGAACAATCACCTGGGCAAAAGAAAAGAGAGGAGGGGACATCACACCCTCTGACACAGACTCGCTCAATTCTGATAATGATGGGTAGGAAAAGTTTGGTAAAATTTGACTCAGCCTTGGAAGCTTCTTATCAGACTAGGAGGAAAGAGAGCTGGCATTCCTTTCTTTTTTGTTCTTTTTTGCAGCCTTCAGGTGGTCTGTGCTGTATTTTACCTGCTTATGCCATAATGCAGTCAGTGAGAGTATAGCAATAGCACTTCAATCTGTGGCTTGTTACAGGTCTTTTGCAACTGGACCTGAGTATTGCCTTTTTAGGAAAGCGCCTTGTCAGAATGACCTTTTACTTGGAATGCCATCAACGTTTCTCTTCCAAGCTATCATAGGGACAAAAAATGGTTAAGGCTTGAGTTTAAGGAGTACACTGTAGTACTCCAAAATGGCAAAGCAAATAGGTCTGGTAACACTGCTGCCTTCTCAGTTTTTTGCAATCCTTCCCACCCCATTTGTAGACTGAGGTGTGGTTTTGTCTTCAGCTGGGACATGCAGCGATACTACAAATAGTCTCTCCTTGTGGCTTCACCAGTATCACCATCACAACATGCTGTACAGCGGATCACATGGCTCTTTTGTTTAAAGGCATGGACCATGCAGTTTCAAATAAACATGTGATGAACCATGCTGCACTTTAAAGCAGAAACATGAGGAAGGGAGGAGTGTGGTGTGTGGAGCTGTATGGGGAAAGCTTTCTGACACATGTACCTGATCACAGCTGGAAATATGTGCATCATATGTACAGAGTATAGTGTTGCAGATACACATTAAATGCCTTTGAAGTGATTCGTAAAGGGTGGATAAACTATGGGGACATGTGCCACAAAGCACACATGTCACGCAAAGAAGAGCAACAATTTCCAAATGAATTATTTTTGAGAAGGCTTACAACATTCCACTTCATGTGACGAGAACTCCTACAGAGTCTGACATGTGATAAGATAATGAGGCTCTCCAACCGAGCAGTGTGGAGAGCCTAACCAGGCTCTGCGGGGAGAGTAGACTCAGAAGCTGCTGAGGGGAAAAGGAGTCCATCAGCCTTGGCTTGGAATCAACTGGGAGTTCTTTACCTAGGAGTAAGTAGGAAGGATAGGGACCAGTTTAGCTAGACACGTCAGGGAATTATGTTTGTTTAAGTGCTCGGATCTGTGTCATAGCTTTATTGTAATTCTTGGGGGGGGGGGTGTTGTCTGAAAGGAGGCCGACTGAAGCCTTCTGCATTTTTCCTTACCATCGTATTTTTTTTAATACATCTGTGCTGTTGTTATTGAATGTCACTCCTCACTGGGTCCTCCCTAGTCATATGTCTTTGAAGGCCTAAGACTGTCAGTCTTGCTTGTAAGGGAGGAGTTTCCCACTTTACTCTTCCAGGATATCCCTTAGAGGCTAAATCTTCCTACCTGGAAAAGTGGACAGTGACAGCCTACCTGAGAACTCCCTGCAGCTAAGGGAAGGATTTCCCCTTTGATCACCACAGCTACTAAGAAGGCACATTGTAGAGAGTAAATAGACATATTTGTTTGTTGGGATTTACCATTTCCAAAAGGTGTTGCTGAAGGCAATGTGTATATATTGTTATAAATTATTACACTTGGATCTAAGAAGCATGGGCTCGAGTCCCACATTAGCTATTGACTGAGTAGTTTTGAGAAAGGTCACTTTCTTCCTCATTCTCTGGTCCTCCAGCTGTAAAATAGAAAATAAAACTATCAGTCTCACAGTGTGACTACTTTAAAAGTTCTGAGTAAATGCTGTCACTTGCCCAGATACAGCAGACTTAGAAAGAGGGCAGGCGGCAAATCTAGGAGTTAGATGTGTCAATAATAAAGATTAAAGACTCAGTTCATAAGCCCAGTTCGTAGGGAGTAAATCAGACTGAACACATTGGATCATTGTTCTGAGTAAAAATGCTTAGGATTGGGCTGAACATCTCATCCATTTCATTGGGCCCAGAATTATCTGGGTGATTAATTTAATTATTGAATTAATTAATATATGTATCTTTTCCTATCTTCCCTTGTGTTGCTACACTAGCTGGACATCTAATTGCCCTAGATGGAATAAAACAAAAAAAATGTCTTACATAGATCATGGGAATGTAAAGTATAACACGTTCTGGGGTGTGGTCCAAAGACACATGATGCAGCTATCTTGCTGAAGTTTGAAAGATCTGGATCTGATCAGTGCTAGATGGGAAACAATTTGAGAACAGTGGCCAACATTCTGCACAGTCTAAACTCAGCATTAGGAAGCCACTGGGGCTTCTGTGAGTGTGAAATGCAGCCCTGGGGCTGGTGTGGTGGCGAGCTTTTGTTAATCTCCTTAAAAAGCATGTGGGCACTTGCTTCACACTATTTTCATTGTTTCCAATGGAAGTACTATGAAGCAAGGACCTATACACTGTTTTAAGGGGGTTTTCATCAGCCCCAGGGCTGCCCTTTATATGCACGGAAGTCCTGACGGCTTCCTAGTGCCAAAGTTAGATTGTGCAGAATGTCAGCCACTATGTGCAGAACGTCAGCCATGATGTCAGCCCCTGCTAACTAAGCAAAGAGGGACCTCTTTTAAGGGATCATTGAGCAGGAGGAGAGCAACTGGCCCTATCCAATCCCAGTACAGCATCCCTCCAGTGGCTATTGCTGGTGTCTATCTTTTTTTTCTTTTTTTTTAGATTGTGAGCTCTTTCAGAACATGGAGCTTTGTTTGTTTGTTATTTATCTATGTAAACTGCTTAGGGGACCTTTGTTGAAAAGTGGGATATAAATATAATAGTAGTAATAGTAGTAGCATGCTCCCCTGACCACATTGATGGAACTGAGGCCAGATATAAATGTAGTACATACATAAGCTTGGACTAGTTAACTGTGATACCATATACCAAATGAGTCAGAAGTCAAAACGAATTACTTATTTACCACAAAAAGAATATTTATTTACCACAAAAAGAATATTTAAAGTATCATTCTTTGTGTGTGTCATTTTTACAAGAAGTCTAAAGGTGACCAGGATGTTCTAGTTCCATAACATTCATCACATAATAGCTGATATAGAAGCACACAGTGTAAACCTTATTAGTAGCAAAATATATTTCACATACAAAGAGGGTGAAAGCTAAGAGGAACAGGAGTCTTCATGTAGAATTTATACTACAAAAGTGGAGGGGGGGATCCTGACTCTCTATTTCCGTGTAAATTTATCAATTTAACTTACAGTTAAATGGAAAATCACTATACAGAGAACCATAAAAATGTATTTTGTTATCAATTGAATGGTTTACTCTTGTAGCAAGCTTGGGAAAAACATCCCTTTCCTCGATCACATCGGAGTGAACTGCATTATGAAGGATGCTATATATACCTTTAACTTTGGCACACAGTGGTTCTCTTCCCGTGTATTTGCCTCAGCTTAAATCAAATGAGTGATGACAATAGATGTATAAAAATATAAAGTGTAGGGTGGAAGTAAATATAGAAAATAAGCAGAAGAGACAAGAGAATGGTAGAAGAGTAAAAGAGAAATAAAACCAGAGACCAAAAAAGAGGGGGCAAGAGCAAGCAAATGCTAATTAGAATAAGTATATGGATTACAAATCTTCTGCTATTTTCAGACTGTTAAAAATGCCTGTTCTGCAGTGTCATCTTCCGTCATCACTAATGATGGAGAATGGTGTTTCAGGTCTCCTGTTATGATCATGGCTGTGACCCTCAACTATACTACCTTATACAAGACATTTGTCAGTCAGTATTCTGATTTCTGGGCAATCAAGCCACAACGCTGGATTCATATTTTGTGTTCACATTGCAGCCATTTTACAGGGATCATAGGAAGCTTTCTGTGTGCCAGAAAGCCAATAAGCAAGCGTTTCAGAAAAAGGAAAGGCAGAAGGGGTAACATATAGGCCAGCTCAGCTTTATTTCCTCTTCCAGTCTTCTATGCACAACCCTGTCCTGTTTCTCAGTCACAGTGGAGTGTGATGCTAGAACTGGAAAAGGTGCAGAAGAGGGCAGCCAAGATTATTAGGGGCCTAGAGAACCTTCCTTATGAGGCAAGGCTACAACACCTGGGGCTTTTTAGTTTAGAAAAAAGATGACTGCGCGAAGACATGAGAGAGGTCCATAAAATCATGCATGGTATGGAGAAAGTGGATAGAGAGAAATTTCTCTCTCACACACATAACACTAGAACCAGGGGTCATTCCATGCAATTGATTGCCAGGAAATTTAGGACCAACAAACGGAGGTACTCTTTCACACAACGCATAATCAACTTGTGGAATTCTCTGCCACAAGATGTGGTGACAGACAACAATCTGAATGGCTTTAAGAGGGGTTTGGATAACTTCATGGAGGAGAGGTCTATCAATGGCTAATAGTTGGAGGGCTATAGGCCACCTCCAGCCTCATAGGCAGGATGCCTCTGAATACCAGTTGCAGGGGAGTAACAGCAGGAGAGAGGGCATGCCCTCAACTCCTGCCTGTAGGCTCCCAGTGGCATCTGGTGGGCCACTGTGTGAAACAGGATGCTGAACTAGATGGGCCTTGGGCCTGATCCAGCAGTGCTGTTCTTGTGTTCTTATGAGCTGTCCACCACGAACCCAAGATTCCTCTCCTGGTGAGTCACCAACAGCTCAGATCCAGAGGCGTAACTATAGGGGGGCAGAGGGGCACGTGCCCCGGGCGCCATCTATTCTGGTCATGTGGGGGCGCCGCCATGACAAAAAAAATTTTTTAATTTTTTTTTAAATTTTTTGTTAATACAAATGTTTCCTGCTCAGTGCAGCAGTGCTGCAGCAGTCAAGGGAGCGCATCGGCGCCCCCTCCCCCACGAGCGGTCCCTTCCGCGCCCCCCGCACCCCCCCCCCCATTGCTTTGCTGGCGCCTGGCAGCCAGTCAGTGGCCTGGCTTGGCGGCGGCGGCGGGCGCTTGTGAGGAAAAACCTAAGTATAATGTAGTATGTGGGTGGGGGGGCGCCATTTCAGTGCTTGCCCCAGGCACCGTTTTCCCTAGTTACACCTCTGCTTTTTGGGAGCCCTAACTGTGAGTGCTGCTGCAGTCAATCACATTTGAATGGAACTATAGTATGCTTCCGATCTGTCCTGACCTGCACTCAGAGTCGTTTTTAAAATGAATGTACTGTATGCTTTTCAGCTGTTCAGGAGGGAGAAGGAGATGGGTTTAGTTATTCTTCTTCCCTCTACAGTTCAGAAAATCTGATGGGGCACTGTGGGAGAGGGGAGTGTAACCGTAGCTCTTACCCATGCTGGCTAAGTGGAGTCTCCATGTTCATAGGCACCATATCTATGATGTAGAAGGTTCATGTTCAAAAGCAGTCTGCCACCGCTTGTGTTCCCTTGCAAGGGCCCCTGACATCTTGCTGCCACTTTGCATTCCCTCCTGCATCGTATTGCAACCTCACCCTACCTTGTGTGCCTTGGCATGCCCCCTTGCTACTGCCTTATTGAGAAAATAAAAGCTTGTAAAAGTAAAGGCAGTTCCGTGTTGGCAAGTGTAAAGTGATGCATATTGGGGCAAAAAACCCCAACTTCACATATACGCTGATGGGATCTGAGCAGAGGCATAACTAGGGAAAACGGCGCCAGGGGCAAGCACTGAAATGGCGCCCCACCCCCACCCACATACTACATTATACTTAGGTTTTTCCTCACAAGCGCCCGCCGCCGCCAAGCCAGGCCACTGACTGGCTGCCAGGCACCAGCAAAGCAATGGGGGGGGGGCGTGGGGGGCGCGGAAGGGACCGCTCGTGGGGGAGGGGGCGCCGATGCGCTCCCTTGACTGCTGCAGCACTGCTGCACTGAGCAGGAAACATTTGTATTAACAAAAAAATTAAAAAATATATTAAAAAAAAATTTGTCATGGCGGCGCCCCCCACGTGACCAGAAAAGATGGCGCCCGGGGCACGTGCCCCCCCTATAGTTACGCCTCTGCCAAAAAGTAGGGAGGAAGTCCCAATATTGCCGCTGTCATTTACCTTTCCTGGCGGGCTTATGAGAGTTTAGTATGAGCGTTGAACACACTGTGTGAATAACTGTGCCTATCTATAGACATGTAAATACGTACTCTGGAAACATATTGTTCATGACATGAGCATAATGTGTGACTAGAGCTATAGTCTCCATTTCAATAAGATTTGTTAAGATCTTATTGAAATAAGCTTAATTTCAATTAGATTTGTTTTAGCAACATACTTTAAGGATCAGCTTTTTATGTGGTTACAACCTTTCCTGTACAATATGACAGCTTTTAACCATTACCCACTTCAAGTAATGGTTTCTTTTCAGCATAATGATTGGCCACAACTATACCCACTGATTGAGGAAAAGGCTTCATTCTAATTCAGCAAACTTCCAGGGCTAGCAAACAGTCCATTTAACATTGTTCATATTTGGGAGGCAGCTTGTTACCTCCAGTTACACATCCCCCAGGAAAACTGCAAAAGAATCTGCTGCTTTTGTTGGTTATAGTACATCAAGATCCAGAAATTACGACTAATTGTAAGGTTTGTAATTATTTCTGGTTTTCATTTTAATAATAACTCTTCACAATTCTGTTGACCGGAGGGAAATTTTAATCCCAAATGTGTCCAATTGTCAAAATTGCCATTATCCTGCAGAAAAAGAGAGGCTTTTAGGAAGAGGTAAAGTTTACTTATTGCAGATTAGAAATGAATATTTATTGTCAGATCTTTGCCTGAGATTAAAACCTTTTATTTAACACCGGTTGAAAGTGTAAATTATTCAAATGTTTACATATGAAGGGCTGCTGTACTCTAATGATTCCATTTCCTACAGTGTATTAGTGGCTAGATAATGAAAAGCTTCATCAGAACGGAATGTTAAACAAACAACTTCAACTTTTTGCAGCAGACTAGAAAGATTGGGTGACTCAGTCAATTAGAGCCGGCAAATGCTTCTAATGAAGCAAGTAGCAAAATTCTTTGCTGAAGCCAGGGAAAGCAGAATTTGGTCCTTGGACTCTGCTACTTATTAGATCTCCTGACACACAGGATACTATCCTGATTTATCACTTGCAGGGCTAGATAAGGAGTCAGCATCATTGTGCACCTGCCTAAGAGTCCAGGACCTTTAGAAATGCCCACTGCTGATCCCCTAGGACCACCTCCGTGCCTATAGCCTTTGTGTGGTGTGGCAGAGTGACTCTTAGGAGCCCAAAAAGGCAGGAGGGGGCCCATGGAGGGCAATTAGCTCTCCGCATTGTGAAAAGGAAAAGAAACCTTCCACAGAGAGTCCTTTTCTCCAAGATTAGTACTGGGGGGGGGGGAATACCATTCTTTATTGGCTGTGTTCTCACAATCATGGAAATCCTGCTTAACCAGGACTGGCAAGCTCTGCATGCTCCTGAGGCACATTATGTGAAAACACAGATTCCCCAGGTAATCCTGGTCAAACCTCTGTGGTTAAATCACATTTAACCTCTTGTTATTGATCCTTGTTAAATGTAGTTTAATTGCAGCAGTTTGACCAGGATTGTCTGGGAAATCCACATTCTCACATTATGCTCGGCAGGAGTCTATGGGGCTTGGCGATCCTGGCTAACTCTTTAACCAAGATCACTGTGATTGAGAGAACACAGCTAATATAAAAATAATAGGTTTATTTCCAGTGATCCTGGTTAATTCTTTATCCAGGATCACTATGATAGTGAGAAAACAGCCATTCTAGCCTAATTTTTTTCATATTCAATCTTAACTTCTCCCATTCAATATCTAAAGCACTGATACTCTTCTGCTGCTGGGAGCCAATTCTAATATTATAGCTCCTATTTAGAGTGTGCCAAAAAATCATATGATGCCAAACCATGTTTGATACTCACAATGACCTGGACATGATTTGATGCATGGAGGATCTTGAAACCAGTTGAGACATTCCTGGCTGCCACTGTGCTGGATATTATGATAGATACCCTTTTCCCAATCCAGCCCAGTAGAGAGAAGCAAGTTCATTCTTAGTTCCCAAACACCCTGATCCCAATCCCAAGCACTTACTTCACTTCTGCCACCCCCACATTCCACATTATTGGGAATGGAATGTCTAAATATTGCCTATGTGCCAAAAGATAAAATAAAATTATGAGTGTAGGCCAAAATTCTGCTGTCAATTACTAGACTTTCACCCCCGCACCCCATGAATTGACAGTGCAATTTAGGCCTACACACACTGGATTTTACATGCATATACCACATTCAGAAGTTCCATGCCCGTCGGCATGTGCAGACATAGCAGAGGCAGGGCAAGTACATTGGTGGGGGTGGGTGGGTAAGGAAAGGACACACCTCCATGTAATCACCCAAAGAGGAGGCTATCGTTAGACTGGGCCAATCTCCCTATTATACACATAGTACACTGTTTCCTAATGTTATGGCCCCTCATGGATGCTTATGTTATGAGCCAGATCCAGAACCCACTCAACTAGCATCCCCCCGCTGCCCCGCCAACACACACATAATTGGGAGATGAGACAAATAGTTCAAGTGGGAAAAGGAAGAGGTGGTCTGTGATCCATACCAGTGCCCACACCAGGAGAACCAAGGAAACCCAAGCCAACATCCCAACCATCACCTGAGGAAACAGTTCTTTCTTCCCCTCACTTAGAAGAATCCCCTGAGAACCAACCAGTCTTAGCAAAGCCCCACTCCACCAGCAACACTGTTGCAGTGAGAACTTAAGAAATTGGGCAAGGCCCCTTTAACAAAAAAAGCTCTTCCTAAGAAAGGAACAAACTAGGGGAACACGGGTAATAGAGGCAAAAACTATATCACAAAACCCATGAACAAAGACAAAGGCAATGATTACAGAGGCACAACGCAGATAGAGACCAAATTAAACATGTAATAACAAATTCCCACAGGCACCCATATTATGACAGTAAATGGATACAGTGATGAGGGCTAAAACAAGCCCCACACAATAAAGAATGTAAAACTGACAACAGTCACTGGAATGCTGGTCATGAATGATGATGTAAATGGTGCTGCTGTGCCGGAAAACAGTCCTCAAAAATGCAAAGTGCTGCACTCTGCACAAAAACCTTGACCTGAAAGGCTAGGCACAGAAATCTTGAAAGTAGAAACTGGAATCTTGACAGACTTCCTAGGTTGTGGTCTGTTTCGCAAATATCTTCATCAGAAGTATGACGATCTTAAATCTGGGAAAGCCTTGTCACTAAAAGCAGCATCTCACCACCGTGCCTGCTCTTTTGTAAGTAGAGCAGAAGATTGCACAGGGTGGAGTCTGTGTAGAAATGTGACTGAACTTCTCAATGAAGTGACCAACAAATCTGGCCTATCTATGAGCTGTACTGAGGCAGTTGCCTTTGCTGGTGGATTAGTGAGGAGAGGCAGTCGCTGTCCAACTCTGCAATCTACTCGCAGATGGCTCCTCCTCCTCTGCCTCCTGCCCTCCCTGGACTGAAATGGAACAGAGGAGCTGAGCAGAAGTGTGGTGAAGAGACTATCTCTCCACACTTTTTCCACTCTTTCTTTTCAAATCCAGGGAGTGTGGGATGAGGAATAGTGGTGGTGGTGGCACTTCATACATGCTACCAGGTAATAAGAGCAGTATTTGGTAAAGCAAGGCATTGTGCGTTGCCAAGTAAGAGTGGATGAACAATAGGAGTGTCAGTGTTTGACACCCAACCTCGACATTGGAAAATCTTGGGTGAGGCTCAGTGACCAAGAAGCCTTATACCAAGGCGAGTCTCACAATCTGTGAGACTCACCTTTAGGGGTCTTTATCATTGATCGCCAGCGGAGCCCAGTACGGCCGGATCAGCCAACCACATGACTGCTGGCTCCGTCACGGAGCCGGCAGGGGCTGTGTGGATTGGGGGCTGCACAGCTCCCGGAAAATCTAGGACACCCCGCAGGAGTGCACGAGGCATCCTGGAGAGACCCACAGGGGCCAGGAGGCTTGTTTCAGCCTCCTGGCGGGGGTCCCCTTGTGTGTTGCTGTGGTGCAGAGCCGCACCACAGCAATGCACAATCAAATAGATGGAGTTAGCAGAGTGCTCGCTCCTCTAACTTCGTCTAAGGGGGGGGGCTCTGTAAGCAGGTTACCTGCTTTGAGGACACCAGGCTCGCCTGCGAACCCAGTGGTTCTCATGCTTACCAGAAAGCGGGCTAGTTTCCCTTAGCCCACTTTCTGGCGATCGTGAGAATCGCCTCACAGTGTTATACTGAATCATATCATTGGTCCAACTAGCCTGGTACTTCTACACTGATGGGGCTGTAGATTCCAACGGGGCTTTCCCAGCCCTACCTGGAGATGTCAAGGACTAAACCAAGGAACTTCTACGTGCAAAGGAGGTCTCTACCACAGAGCTATCGTAAAAATTTGACAGAGTGAAAAACTAAGATGTGGGATGGGGGGCGGGGGGAATGCAGCCATCAATATGAGTGACAGTATGAATGTGAACTAGAGTTTGGAAGTAAAAGTGGGAAGGAAGCAGCAGGAACAGTAAATTTGGGATTGGGCATCAAAAACAAAGGGAATTTTATGTTGTTATATAAGCATGTTGTGGATGGAGAAACATGGAATGTGTGAAGGCTGATGAGGGAGGGAAAGTTCCCTTTTATACAAAGGGGTAATTCTCATGATCGCTGAGAGCAGCTAAGCGCAGGGAAGGCTCCAAAGAGCTTACCTTCCCAGCAGACAATAGAAGGATTGGTGGTGGGAGTGTGCTCTGCACTCTCATAGGAGCAGAGGGAACCGGATCCAGAACTTGTTGATCAGGCCCCCGGAGATCCCACAATGCACCGTGCAAGTGTGCAGATCCCATTATGGGGATCCCCCCCATCAACAGGTGAGCACCCATCAGTGCTTTAGCATGTCTGATAACAGCCGGCGCTGACACACAATCAGGTAAATGGGGGTGTTAAGGGAGCAACCACTCCCTTAACCTTGTTTAAGAGGTGGGCTCCCTAGGCAGGTTTGCTGCTGAGGCACCGCCATGATCCCTGAGGCTACCTGCGATTCTCACGGGCAGCCAAGTCCTGCCCTAGCCCAGTCTTGGCTGTTCGTGAGAACAGCCTCAAAGTTGTGTCCAAGATCTTAATCAGTTATTCTGGCAGAAATGTCAGATATATGGTAGTAAATTTGGATGAAAGGAAAGGAATGGTGCAGAAAAATATTGCTGGGACACCACTGGAGTTGGGGTAATACTGACAGTAATGGCATCTGTGCAAAAGGCATAGAAAAAGAATCAACCGATTACATTATTATGGAACTACTAAGTGGAGGGGCATTTTGACTGTGTTCAAAATGAACAGGCACTGTAGAAATCTTTGTATTTAACAACGAGAGGCCACTTAGTTACCTTAAATGTATTTACATGAGCACAAAAAGAAAACATAATTCTATATCTACATGGGCAGGAACAATATACTTTCAAACTTACATGTTATTTGGGTCAATAGTTACAAGCATTTCTAGTATCCTCTAGCAAGTGTCACATCAAACCATGTTGCAGTGTCAATGTCACTGAACCAGATTTTACTTTAGTCATAAGAAAAATAAATTTTGGTCAAAATGTCAGTGTAAAGAGTTACATTGATTTAGCAGGCAAAGGTCTCTTCCAGAGCCATTTGACCTAGCCAGGATTCTGTTCTGGGTCATATGATTTCTTCCGATTTCAATGCTCTAAATCCATTTATATATAAACATGTTTCTACCGAGTCACATTTGAGTCCCCCTCTTAAAAAACAAAACAAAAACAGGCAATAAATCACAAGTGCCAGTTTTAGAATGTGCCATGTCTTCTCATGGTCCTGTGAGTTTTCACCCAATGTTCTAATGAAATATTTACTATCTGGCTTTTGTCCGTTGGCAATTTTTTTTAACTTCATGTGAAAACCAGCATCACCACTCCTGCAAATACCTCCATAATGTAAAAAGCAACGGGTTTATTTTATTGTGTTAATATGTGAAAAGCTTTATCACACTATGAGGCTGTTTTCACGTGCAGCCTAACTCAGGCTAGGGAAGCACAGCCTGTGTTAGGCTGAGCGTGAGAACCACCAGGATTGGGCCCAATCCCAGTGGGCAGAGCCACCTAGTCCAGCTTTTTAGCCTGGCTTTTAGCCTGGATTAACAGCGCCAACACACCATTAGCCCAGGCTCCGGGATCATGTGTCTCCTCAGGCTTCATTTAGCCTGTGGAGACACAGAGAAAGGACCCTAGAGTGCCCATCTCCTGGGGGAATCCCCAATGTACTATGCTCAGTTCAAGGTACATTGTGGGATACCCGGAGGCTGGGATGCTTCGTCCCAGCCTCCACATCTCCGCGCTGCCTAGCATAGCAGAGGATTGTCTGGGAGTGTGGTTTGTGCTCCCGCAACAATACATGGATCATTGTGGGGGAAGGTAAGCTTCATGCAGCCTTCCCTCAACCCGCCTGCTCCCCCGCTCGCCCGGTCACGTGAATGGATCCTGTGTGTACATGAAGACTACATTCAAAAAAGATAGGATTAGACTTATTTCTCGTTCAAATACTCTCAGTACCATTTGAACAAGAAAACTTCACTCCAGCTCATGCTTGAAAGTAATGGATAGATCAACTGATCTTTTTACAAGATGCATCAGTTGTGGATACAGTGAGTCAACCAAAGCAAAATTCAGAGGTGCATGCAGTGTGATGTGGATAGAGAGATGATTACCCATCACTAAAGTGGTCCAGCATCTCTTGGTTACTGAGATTTGCAAATGTTTCTACACTCACTGAGGTGATTTTCACGATCACCAGAAAGCAGGCTAAGGGAGACTAGACATGGGAGCTGCACGACTCCCGGCAGCAAACCTCCAAAACTACCCCCTCCCCTTAGCCAAGGTTAACGGAGCAAGTGCTCCGTTAACCTCGATGTTCTGCTCATGTGTCGCCGTGGCGTACAGCGACACACAAGTAGACCCCCGACCAGGAGGGTGCAAGCAGCCTCCTGGCTTGGGGGTATCCCCAGGATGCCCTGCGTGCTTTTGTGGGGCATCCTGGAACTTCTGGGGCTGAGTGGCCCCTGATTCCCGTGACAGAGCCAGCAGTCGTGTAGGTGGCCGATCCAGCCGCCCAGGACTGCAGGCTTGTTCATCTGCAGGGAGAGAGGGCTAAGCCCGCTCTCTCTACCTAACCCCATCTGGCGAGTCTCACTGATCGTGAGACTCGCCTCACTGTTTCATTTAGAATTCCACTCTGTGGTAAGGCTGTGAAAGCTGCCAATCGGTGTAGACAATATGGAGCTAGATTTGGAGCTAGACAGAGCAATGATTTGATTGGGTATAAGGCAGCTTACTATGTTCCAGGTGGCAATTATGTGCCAGGAGCATCAGATTACTGGCTCCAGAGTCATCTATAGTATTCACAGGTCAATTCAGTGCACTATTCAGAACACTAAAACACAAATTTCTTGGATCACACCCACTTGGACTGCCTTCCTTCCCTGTGTCCTGTTGAGCTAAATGTCTGACCAAGAGCACCTTCTTAATGCACCAGGTTTTCCCATGGCTAGTACACAGAGATTGAATAACCATTTTGCCAGTATGGTTGACATACATCTGCACCCTATATTTGGTAAAGTCCTCCTTATCCCTTGGTGTGATAGTACAAGTGGCCTTCTTTGTACAATAGGCTCAGTGATTGCCATCATGACCTGTGAAACTCCAAACACAAGTATCCACTGGAAGTGTACAAAAACCTTCCAACAGTGCTAGATTGTATTAGGCTTGCTTAACAACAGTATATCATGATTAGTATTTATGTAGTTCTTTAAGTTTTCAAACTGCTTGCCAACAGTGTAGTCGTCCTCCAACCCCGCTTACAACAACCCATGTTATAGATCAGAAGCTGAGGCTAAGAAGGAAAGGCTTGCCTGGACAACCTAGTGAGTAAGGCAAAGACAAGACACAAACCAGGTTCTTCCTGATCCATAGCACAGCCCCTTAGTCACTACATTACACTAGCTCTTAAAGAAATAAAGAAGCTTTTCTCATGATCAGTAAGAAGAGCTTCTTCAAGGTCTTTGCGGAAAGTGGGTTTCACTAAGCCTCTCTCCAGACTAACAATTACCTTTTGCTGGGTGCGTGGATTGCCACAGATGAGTGGCGGCTCACCTGGCAGCTCCGGGGGTCAGGTGCAGGGAAGTGCTACCACGTGGTGCCCTGTCCCCAAAGCCCCAATAATGCACCACGCAAGTGTGCAGTGCATTACTGAGATCCCCTCCTCTGCCCCGTGTGTGCAAGCAGCCGTGGCAGACACACGATAAAAAAAAATTAGGTCAAAGGAGCACTCACTCCCTTAACCTCATTTAAGCAGGAGGCTTCACAGGTGGGTTTGCTGCTGTGTAGCCATTGGGATCAGGTGCGATCTCAGTGGTTCACAACAAAACCGGTTTTGCTCACTCGTGTGAATAGCCTCAAAGAGTGTTTGTAGTTTGCAGAATTTTATGCTTTAAGATTTTA